>NC_142638.1:1214621-1517651 GCF_059453375.1 Lepisosteus platostomus
CGATTTTCTTTGTTTTACACAATGCATGATTGAGCTCCATCTGGTCAGGGTAGGGTGACCCATCCTGAGGAGGAAAACAATCGGCATCTGGTGTTTAGGAGTCCAGAGCCGTGGGCCCCTGGTTTCTAAACATCCCTCCATTGTACTGAAAGGCATGAGCCTGCCAGGATCTTCAATGCGATTAAAAATGAGTTTCTATTTCAATGACAAAACAGTACCGTGGGCTTAATTGTATTAGGAAAAGGAGGCAGATCTCATGTGCTGGAAAGAGCTCATTCTGTGGCCTGCGCGTGGGATGAAGTGACTAACCTTTTCACAGGAGAGTGGGGGAGGAGGGTGATTCAAGCTTTGCAGTGGTGATCTGTTTATTCACAAGAGAGGGAGACTCACATGGGTCAGGTTCACATCTTGGAGCAAAAGATGAGCTCTGTACCACAGGTTGTGCCATTAAACAAGGTGGCTCTATGGATCTGAACACATACGATTAAAATAAAATTAACTGTCAAGAATATCAATAATTACATCATTTTGCTGTTATATCCCTTGCTGATTTTTTGTAAAGCATTGCAAATGAGTTCTGATCAAGAACTGAAAATGGATATTTCCCCCCGACCTGATGCTGATGATACTATTCTTCAGTTCTTCAGTTGCCCAGTGACACAGTTACAGTTTTCAGCGACATCTGCTGTTGACACTACTGTGGGCCTCACAGTGTGAAAATGGACTGACATGTACATTAAAGGGCATATCTCTCCATTGCTGGCACTAGCTTTATATCAGTATGTTTACATTTTATTATTATTTGTTGCTTATTGCTTATATTACACATGCTAGCATCTAGGGATGGAAGCAATTTAGTTATAAGGAAAGGCTTGTATTGCTTGTCTCAGTTTCCAGTTTTAGCAACACTGAAATTCTGTTGTCACCATGAACATCTAAGCAGAGGAGAACTGAGACACTCTGTGCAGCAACAGTTTGACAATAGATGTCCAGCTACAAAATAAACAGTTATATCCTGATGGTTTCACAGTGTAAAATGTTCCACTAATATCACTGATGTATGTCTTTTACTCAAAGATGAACAGTAAGCAGAGAATAAGCAGTAAACTATGATTATTTTTTCATTAGACACAAGAAAAGATCTGTTCAAGATGCCCATCAGAAGATTTGTGTGAAGCATTTTGCTACAGAACAAAAATTATCCCCATTAAAAGAAAGAGTTGAAAGAAGCACATTTCCTCTACCAAAATGCAGCAAAGGCATGGAAAAGTAACATTGAAACCTTATTTACTTAGATACACTTTTGGGGAATTGTTTGGAATCAATCAGGAATTTAAAAAGGTCAACAAGTGTCATTCCAAAGTCAAATGCTTTTGAAAGTCCTTCTATAAATCACATATGAGGAGAGGCAGGTCATGCTCCAGCTGCAGAGATTAAGGTTTAAACTGTGCACAACTCAATTTGGAAATTGCGGAGCGTATAGACGGGTGTGTGCCAAATTGTCCTCTTCTGTGAGCGATTTATTGCTGCTTTTATTTAATCTGGAGAAATATGATGAGTTCTGAATGCTCCCGGTAGAAGCTTCAGCCCAGGGTTACAGGGCTGTCCTTGGTGTGGGCCCTCCAGCCTGTCGGAAATGCTGGTTCCATCTGTCAGTGAAAGATGAGGAGAGCCTGTCTGTAATGTCCCAGATTGATTTGTCATCTAGGTTAATGGTTCCCAGGTGAAGCTGAATGCAGTCCCCTCTGCTCTCCTGTACGTTAATGGCTGTTCACACAGGCTGTGAATTCATCCATCCATTTTCTAATCCACTTACCCAGATAAGCAAATCCCACCCTCATGTGCTTATCATACCATTACAGCCAGAGCCTAACCTGACCAGTAACAGGAGCAAGGATACACCCAGGACTGGACACCAGTCCACCAGTCCATCACAGGGCACACAGACACAGACAGAGACACACTTACACCAGGACTCATTTTCAAAACTGCATCTTTTTGGTCTGTGGGAGGAAACTGGAGCACGTGGAGAAACTCACACAAAGACAGGGATAAATACAAACTCCACACTCGTACTCTACCACCCCAGGAAATGAAACCAGAGCCCCAGAGCTGCAAGGCAGCAATGCACTGTACCACCACATCACATCAGTCCAAATTCAACAAGTTTGAATTTCTACATCTAACATGAGGTTAGATACATCTAAAATACTGTAGGTTTGGAATTCTGCTGTACTATTTTTCTCAATTGATACTACTGCTTTATTGCAGAGGGCAAAATAAATATAAGTCCTACTTGAAATACAAACACAAAGCTCATTCTGCTTTATATTATAATCTAAATGTACAGTATTTACTTTCAATTTAAAAGGAATTTGCTGTCAACCTCTCTTAATTCATATATCATCCTAGCCTGCATAGACATTTTCCTTGAAGTAATATTGTTATTAGTGTTATTACACCATCTGTGGAAGTTACGTTTTTCTCCAGGGACTCTAATCCAAACCTTCTGAAAAATCATTTAAAGCTGCATTTAGACATATTATATATAGTCTATATTCTTCTGTATTGTTTATTTAAATTTTTTCCTTGTTCTGATTTGAAGAGTTTTACCTTTTAACTGCTAAAACTAATTGATTATGTTGAAACTTGAATTTTAATTTAATTCATTTCTGACACAGTGACAAATGTGCACAGTCATTACAGTAGTGACAGTAGTGAACAACAGTAGTGACAGTAGTGAACAACAGTAGTGACACAGGACTGAGCCACATTGGTTGGTAAAATTAGAACAAACAGGTTTGGATGAAAGATGAGCATCTGTCTCTCTGATTGTCTGCAACTAATGATGCATCACACACAAGACAAGACATGGGCTGAGTTGGCATCTGCTGTTTTTATTTTGGTGTTGTGTTGTAGTTGTATTACCACTGTGTGAAGTCTGCATGTTTAAACACAGCTAAAATGTACACCCACAGATCTTCACGTGATTCCCTACTTTTTGACTTTGACGTCAATCTAGTTCCTTGAAACTGCACGGATTTGAAGCTCAGCTGAAAGTGAAAGGGAAATATAGTCCTCTAGTGGTGCCTTTTAGAACCAATTAAAGTTCTACATCTGTCTCCATTATTGGACACAGATTGGCCTTTGATTACCCTCGCATTAGCTGATCTGATTTCTCCCAGATTATTTTTGCAGGTGGCTGTCGGATGGAAAGCAGTCGATTTGAAATGAGATCAGACTCATGCTTCCTGCCTGATGAGTGTGGATTTCACAGGTGGGGTTGGGGTTATGACTCAGGGACATGGGGTTCACTCATCAAGCCAGGATTAGTACCAGTGTGAAAAATCGGTTTATATTAACATGGTGTGTGAGTCTCTGCCGCCAAACAGATCGTATGTCTTGTCACATCATTACAGACACAGTGAACTTGAACATTAAATTACAGAAAATCCCAGAGCATTTTCAAAACATTTTATTTCACACAGTATCTATCAATAATAGACAGAATTGTATGGACAAGATCAATCCAATTACATCTGTGTTTTATTCATTTCGATCAAGCCTTACCAGTACTGGCCCACTGAGACGTGTTCCTCATTCCAGATTTAAAATATTTAAGATGAACTAATTCAAAAGTACACAAAACAACTTGTTTAATTGCATATTCAACATCAAGCTGAATCTGTTATCTGTTTGAAATTGCTTGAAGTAAGTTGAAACTGTAATAGGATGATAACTCTGCAATCAGTCACTGGATTTGGAAACAAAGCACCAATTTTGCACTGCACAAAATATTTAGTGTCAATCAATTATTTAGAAAAATAAAAATGGTGTCCCTGTGCATCTGTTTGGTGTAATTAAATATATCAATATTTTACAACACAACATGGTGTGACATCAGTGATATCTTCTTATTTAAAAATGTAAATGCAGGATCAGAAAAACACACACAAACTGTTCATAAATCTGAGAAGGAAACCCTATGCCTTGTTCGTTTGTTGGCTGGTAGCTAAATGACCCCAGAACCTCATTCAGTCTTTATCTGAAACGTTCTGGAATGGAAGTTTTAACAATTTTGTAGCCAAATTTTCTGAAATAGAGGAGTAAATCCTTCCCTGGAATAAAAGCTCCTACCACTACCTGGAACAGATCCAGTTTAATATGGCTCTGTTCAAACAAGGCATAAAAGAGTTCGAAATTATTGAATGACTGCTTGTTCCAGAACTGAGTGTAACAAGTTTCATAAGCTTCAAATGTAATGGCTTCATAACAGTTTTTTATGTAATCATTAATTTCAATGTCAGGATCTTACTTTCTGCACTTTGCTTTCTGCACTTCTTAATTTCCTGATGCAATCAAGCTACACTTTTTTTCTTCAGAAAGCTGTGTCAGGATGGTTAGCAATTGAAAATTAAAATCGATAGAATTGCAGATTGCATCTTAAAAGGAAGAGAGTGACTGGCCTACTACTGTAGCTGGTGGTGAAGTTCTGGGAAGGCATTTTAAGAAGGACCACTGGTGTCAGGTTGTATAATAGATCAACCGGAAACAGGGGGTGAGAGTAGAATAAAAGGAGGTTGAATTTCTATTACTTCTGCTCCCGTTTCTCAGGATAGAAAGTGAACATTTTATACAGAACAAGATGTTCTGCCAAAGAGGCAATTATGATGGAATACAGTATGTGAACAGGGGAAATTCCATCTGCAGCACAGACTCAAGGCTCTGATAAATTGATCTAATTTTGTGAAGAGATGAGTTATGGAATGCAGGCTTCCAGCAAATGTCTCTATACCAAGGGTTTTATTGGGGGACCAGTATTTGATAATAGAGAAGTGGATATTGTGATATGTTTCTTTTCAAATGTACTATTTAGAGGAATGTACTATATTTCCTGTGATGGTTGTGTCATCCAATTCTAGATTTACACTTAAGATAAATATCATAGATGTATATTGAAACAGATGAGGATGCAATATCTCTTCTCTGCTATTATGTGCTGGTCCTTTTTTGGTGCAGTTGCAGAAGCTGGTTTCAATCATGATGTTGGATTCCATTCCAGACAGTGCACTCACTGTCCACTGCCAAGACCTCCCAATAATTTGGATCAATTAGAGGTTGTGAGACCATATTTATTCGATCAGGGCTTCTGGACAAACTGCCTTGGAAAATCATAATTAATAATGAATTACTGCATTTGAATAATGCAGTTTACATCCCCCTTTACAGCAGTTTACAGCAGTGCTCTTGGACATTGAGGCTAATGTGCATACTGATTTGTGTCGTCATTAATGAGCTTGGACCAGGCTAAAAATGCTTGTCATTCTTGAGATTTTAAACTTCCATCCATTAAAGGAAGCCCTTTAAAAGTGTAACTGTAGCTCAACTGCTAAAGGTGCCTATCTGATTAATAGTTCAGGTGGGTAGCTGCGTCAGCATGCGTAGGCTGCACAGGACCCTGTACCTGTAGCTCTGAAATTGGATATCAACACAGCCACTTACAGGCTCCTCCTGCAGGAGAGTCGCTTCCCAGACAGCTTCACTGAAAGGCTGCATCTTGTCCATAAAATTAATCCTCTCTGAGTGCTCTCCAATTGGAACTGGATGGTACTATCTTGTCTTTTACTAGTAGATTTGAATATACAGGCATGAATATAACAAAATAAGACTATGGCTTTACCTGTGCATTCAGTAGAGCTTGTGTAAGAACCAGCAGCAGGTAAAGCCAGATAAAGACCAGTATAGTGGCTGTCGAAAAGGACCTGTGGTTTACAAACAGCTAAAGTCAGAAGCTGGCAAAGACAGTTTACATTGAGAACAGATGCTTAAAAAGGAGAATGTTTTTCCCTAAGAAAGTGCTTCGTCATTTATGGAAACAGAGAATGGGAAGTCTTTCTTTCTCCACTGTCTACATACTGTACACTGACAATTATTATTCATTATCATTATTATGATATAATCCACTTTAGGCACTTCTTTATGCCTGGGGTCACAGTTTTCTGCAATACAATACAATGCCCAACCACATCGTTGAAGTTGATTTTTTTTAATCTTTCATGCCTGGGTGGTATTCTTAGATCAACATTCTTTCACAAGAATAACTAGCCTGATAGGCAAAGTGATTTCCTGCATTTTCAATTGTCAGAATATTTCCAGATTTCATGTGATATTATTAATACATTGCTCTCTTGCAAATCAGTATTAATAGTATCATCAGATATTTAGAAGAGGTAGTTCATGTGTAATTAATGTGTATTTTTTAATGACACATCTTCAGCATCAGTGGTGCAAGACTGTGATGAATCATATTCTGGAATGTGTGCTGCCAGATTGGAAGTTTGTGTTGACTTTGCAAAATAGAACTGAGGGATCAGAGCTTTTGAAGTCTTTCAGTTTTCCTTAGGAAAATAATTTATTTAAATATGTATATTTCCATTGTTCTGGTTTAGGTTAGACATATGAGAAAAAAAGTTGTTAAACACAAAGTATTTGGGAATGTGATGCATCTTACATCTGGATAGCGCCTGTGCTCAAAAAAACAGAATTGACACAACATAACCCAGATTTTCTCTGCTTTGTGTGTTTGGTAGGGGGGATGGAATCATTTACTGGGCTGGATTTGTTCAAAGCCGAGCAAAATGAAACCAAATGAGGAAACTGAGATGTAAGCATTGATATTACTATGATAAATTCATAATGATAAGCTTACGTAAGATTCAAGACTGAGGAGTTCTGTAATAGTTCTATAATAGAAGAAGCTGAAGAGGGAATGAACAATTCACTAAAAAGCTAGATCTAAAAAACTGACATGAGAAAACAGGTGGGCAAGAGACATTTCAATTGACATCTTATTTTAATGCTTAAGAAGGCAGAATACTGGGATTCAATCCTCTAGCAAAAGTGTAATGATCGTCTCTGGCGCTCTGGTGGGTGCTTGTGCTCTGCGGGACAGATAGTATTTACATGGCAGCCAGGAATTCTTACACTCACTAATCTAACAAGAGTCTTGTGCCACCTGGAAGCACCTTACTATTGCGCCCGCCTCAGGTAGTTCAGGCTACTTAAACTTTAATCTGTTAGTGCTCAGGAACGGTCATGGAGTTTGCTACGGTTTTTGCTTTGCTCTGAGTTACTAGTTCTCGCTGTTTGTTTCCTGGATTTTTTACCCTCACTACATGCTGGCTACGTGTTTTGGATTCTTCTCCTGTGCTTTGTGTTGTGTCTCTTAATTTTATGGCCTCTGCCTGTTTCCCTCCGCTGTTTCGCCTGCTCTCCCCTGCTTGCTGCACACACCTTGCTGTCAACTCTTGGGTTTATCTTGCGAAAACATACCACTGCTTATACTGCCTTAAGTATCAGACCATTACAAGCAGTAGAACATTTATCTACTATAGAACAGTAGAGTATGTAGAACATTGCAGATCAGATTATTGAAAGATTGACTGTAGCTCCTGTAAAGTAGATCCTTTAATCTTCACTTAAGAACATATTTATTGTAGGATGGCTACTGCTTGGGTCCAACTGTTGAACAATTTGAGTGTCTTGTGTCTGTGGATTGAAGGAAATCATTTCCAAAACTCAATTCAACTACCTCCCCCAAAATAAAATTCCACACTGGGGATTTTGTCTTGTATTATTTTCATTATGCTGTTGATCTGATGATACGATGACATCATTTTCATCTGCTTGATTGAGATAATGACTAAAAACAATAAAATTGCAGATTAAGTGAGCACAGCCCTCACCATGGCCGCTGAACTCATTCAGCAAGTGAGTGACATCCGAACAAATCACAAGACATTAGCCAAGCCCTGCCATGGCACAGCTGCAGAACTGTGCATGGAATAATGTTACAGCTGGAGGTCGAGATGGTGATGCTCCCCATTGTACAAAACGCAAGGAACAAGACAGACTATTAAATAGTGTCCTGGAATAAAACTGCTCTGCATGTTTTCCTGTTTCACCCTATTCTGCCCCCTTTCATAATATTAAAGGTCTGAACCACTCATGTAGCAACACTAAAGAATAATATAAAGATTCCTATAAAGGTAAAGATTCAAGTATAATATGAAGATTAGATTCATATTAAAAAATAAAATAAGAGCAGCATAATTTAATGTCATAAAACCAGTGGTAACTAGAATATGTTTAATGGCCTATTCTAGTGTTTGGGTTTCTTGGATTTGTTGATACAGAAGTCGGACATTTTTTCCATAATCAATGTCCTTACAGTGATCATAATATTGTATAAAGCAGACTCGTGCATTTTATTTTATATTACCAAAGTCTTCCAAGCCATACTTTAAAAAAAAAAAACAACTGTGCCTGTTAAAATAGATGTGGCTATTTCCTTCAAAAAGATTTTCCCTTCACATTTGATGATCTTTCACTGGTGACATTCAAACCCATTTTTGTCACAGAAACAACGAATCAACGAAGCACATCAGTCTGCATTTAAATGCTCTACATCTTTTTCTGTAATTCTAAGTTATTTAGAGGCTCTGGATAAGTTGTACATTGCAAAAGCTCAGCAAACTGAGTTCACTTGTGAATGAACAGTAGATATGACCATTCAAAAGGGCTTCAGGTGCTGAACATTGAGGAAGGCCATTAAGCTTGCCTAGTGGTAAGCACATTACCTGGTGATAAACCTCATCCAGTGTTTATGGGCGCTCATCTGGTGATCAGCCCCTAAGTGATCAGCCCCTAAGCACAGCGTAGTATTTGTTTGCTCCTGTCCCACCTTTCTAAGAGCCAGCCAGAGCCTGACCTGATGTGTTTGGTAAAGAATGAGATACACATACAAACTCAGAGAGCTGTGTACTGCATCAGTCCCAGCACTGCAGGCTGGTTGTCATAGCAGCTGTGAAAAAAAGAAAAGAGGCAATGATGCTCTCTCACTCTGTTCCAAATTAAATTAATTAGGAACCTTAGATAAACAGGAATTGAGACCTAGCCTCCAAAACACGTCTTTTCTTTATTGTTCCCAGTGATGTCAGAAAATGATCGCCAGCTATACCAACACATTTTCATTATGTGGCAAAGCTCAGCTTGAAGGCAACAGCAACATAATTGGAGCCCTAATTTGGTTAGTCACCTCGGAGTAGGAAGGCTGTGTATGGAGGAGGAAGTGGGGTCAGGACGCTCTCCTTTCTGAGCCTCACTGGGCTGAGAAAGAGATATACTATTATCCTGAAAAGTACGGTCAACTGTGTGGCTCTGACAGGTTTCTAAATCATCAGAAGGCAGACGATCAATCTGCTGCCTTTTCCTGCTGCTTTACTGCTTTCTATCATATCCTGCATTGTCTCAGTTTGTGCTCACTGTATCCTGTGATGCTTTTACTGCTACACTTGAAACTATTACATGTAATAGTAATCAGACTGACTGATATTTTGTAGTATATTAAAAATAATAAATAGCTAATTCAAGATTTTATACTGTACTACAGTTTTTTTGTGAAAATCTTAAAGCTGTGAATAACACCATAGTAAAGCATACCAATTTCACTGCATACTGTATTATCCATTAGTATCCTTTTATGTTGCATTCTATACTCTCCTATAGTGTTGCATAGTGTAGAACTCTATACAACAACGCAATATGATGGACAGTAGGTAGCATACTGTACCTTTGTGTGCAAAGTTTAAGATTTCACAAAAACAATACTGTAGCAAGTCCTATATAGACATACTGTACTATGGCAAATCCTCTTATGATTAGTATATTACAATACATATTGACCTGGTTGATCTGTAATTTTCTGGTTCACAGTGTTGTCCCCTATCCTGAGGACAGGTATTATAATGTATTTTTGATGTCTGGCATGTTTCTGCCATCACTATTTTCATAATTTTACCTTTGTCTCAGAGACATCAGTCTGATTTCTATCATTTCTGTAAATAAAATTGGAGGATCAGAAATATTCTTCACTGTTCTAAACTTTGATGTTTATTTCAGGTCACTCTAGGGTAATAAGCTTTGACATGAGAACAGAAAACATCTGTGCATTGAAAGCAATAAGCAGGTACACTATTCTCATTCTGAAAGACATTTTACAAGGATTTTTTATTTGGAGCTTGCTTTCTTTCAGGAAGCGTGCATACACATCAGGATCTGGACATGGTTCTGGGGTTATTTGAAGTGCCTCCTGTTAGCAGATGGCTGTTCAGTTGATTTAGTTGCAGCACGAGGGACAGGCAGCAGGATTTACAGTGTGAGTGACCTGTGGAGACCCGGACCGCTTTGAAATCAAGAGCTCAGTGAGGCACTGTGATCAGCACACCCAGGTCACTTCAAGTACAGCTCCTGAATGCCTGGGACCTAAGGATGTTCGGAGAGGGACGATGGACATAGTCCAGCACAGGGAAAGTTTTCCATTCGGATTTCTAGGTCAGCATCTCTAAATTCCAGGCCTAATAGGACCCCTGTCACCTAAAATCACCTAATCCTACCAGCTCGCTATCCTTTATGAGGGTAAATCAAAACATGAGGTAAAGTGTACCACTACTAACTGTGTTATGTGTAATCCAATTGTAGTATTTCTTATACTGAAGTGTGAGTTGACATTTGTGTCCATTTGTGTCCTCCAGACATGGTGTTAATCTGTTTCCTTAAAATATAATATGCTAATATATTTAAACATAAAAAGCTCACTTGCCTTAGCATCTGAAATACATGAGGGCATGTGTTTGTTATTCATGAAGAGCAAAATTAATTATTATGTGCTTCATAAATTGGTCCAAAATCCAAAACTGTTTGGGTGCATTACTGTCCTACAACCTGGGGGGTGAATTCCTTTTTTGCTCATCAAAAACAGGATAAGACCACACGTCCACGAACTGACAAGATTGCTATCTGCTGGCATGGATTCAACCAGAGATACTAGATTATTTTAACCACCTGTTATCAGAGCCCATCCTGTGAGTATATAATTACTTTCTAATTAAAAAAAGCATCTTTTAACTGGTATAAAAATATCTGAAAATTCAAATGTAAATGCAATAGCCTTTGGTGCTGGAATGTTGAGTAAATTTCCAGAAGCTTGGAGAAGTGTAAGGAAACTGGGAAGGACTGGGTATTCTAGACATGGCCTCTTTTGCCAGCTGACACAGGAACCATAACAGATGGCATTGAGCTCCCTGCTACTCCACATATGCTCCATTGTGACCCAAAAAGCCACTGCTTTTAACATCTCTGATCGAAGTAGAACTGTTAACTTTGCAAATCAGGGTCAAGGTTAAAGTACAAATACTGCATAAAATGCACCCAGCAGTCCCACAGTCACCAACGTTCAATAAATAATCGGACAGCAGTTCTAAAATGGAAACAGGCTCAATGCAAATTGAGATTTAAATTTGCACTTGACCACTTCTACAGTTCCAGAAGTTAGATGTATGAATAAATTAGATGTACTGTAAGATGAATATGTGTTTATTACAGATTTGTTTAATCACAAAACAGCAAAAATTCGAGTGATCTTTCAAAGCCTTTTTGCTCCAGGTTAAAGTCTACCCCCCATTTTGAAAGATAGTAAGAAAGAAGTATTCACTTCAAGAGTACCATTTCTTCCTTATCATGATGTGAAAAACTGAAGATTTATTTATTATATGTCCTATTGTATGTTAATAGCTTTATGTTAGATGTCTTATATGACTAGTAACATTAATTCTGTCCCTCCGATGTCTGAAAGCTGCCTATTCCTGGATGGACCACAGAAACCCGGAGTCTCTCCTGGCAGAAAAGGGCAATAGTATACCCTGCATGGGATGCCTGTGCTTTGCAGGACACTCACAGACATAGTGACTAGTTAGACACACCAAGCAAACATTTTCCAACCACTTCATTCAACTCAGGGTCACCAAGGAGCCAGAGCCTATATGACAAGCAACAAGCGCAAGGTGGGATAGACTCTGGAAGGGACGCCAGTGTGTCTCAGGGCACACACAGGCACAAACACACACACACCAAGCCCAATTTTCCCAGGAGCCAATTAACCTACCAGTATGTTTTTTTTTTTACTGTGGGAGGACACTGGAGCACCTGGAGGAAACCCAGGGTCATAGTACTGCAAGACAGCAATGCTAACCACTGTACTACTGTGCCACCTCCTGTTAATGGAGCAAAAAACCAGAGCACCCATTAAAATCCCAGGCAGTTGCAGGAAGGGGACTTGCAATATGTGTCCCAGGCTAGAAGCCAGTCCAGGACCCAAGAGACCAGTGCTAACTCCTGTGCTACTTACAAATGTTGCAAATAAACAACAAGACAGCATGATCTGAAACGAATGGCTATTGGAGGTGAAATATAGGGTTATTCATTTCCGTACTGTCTTTAGCTGCATTTGTCTTTTTATTGCTTTCACAATTACCAGTCCTTGGAGAATAAAAAGGAGAATAAATGTAGTGCATGCTCTAATGGATCTGCATCTGAAAATTGAGCTGAATGATATAAATGACATGGAAGAAATTAAGGTCAGTAGTGAAAAGGGGGAAGAAGGTTACATCTAGAATACATCTAGGATGGTGAATAGGTAACACTTCTTCAAACTAAGAAATACTGTAGCTATCTCAACAGAGTTCCTTTGCAGAGACGGCTGGACAGCTGGACAAGGTTTCAGATTGTTCAGCTGCTAAATGAGTAGATGAGCAAGACAGGCCAATAAGACTCCTCACATTTCTAAGCTCATGTGAAACTCAGAGGTCTGGCAACTGCGTCAGCTCAGGGACCCCGATGCCAGAACCAGGGCTGATGCATCCACAACGCTCCCTGCTGAGAGGGTCGTCTGGTGTGAAATACTTTCTGAGGCTTTGAGAGGGGATTTCCAGGGCATTGACTGCCAACCATGTGTGTCAAGTGGAGCACTGTCTCAACCTTCCTCTGCTCACCAGACGGAGAGGCCTTGATCCCTGTCAGTGAGCCATCAGCCCCTGACAGGCAGTGCAGCAGACAGGCTGTCATCCGTCCGCAGGGCTTCTGAGTGCTGGAACACCCCTCGCCAGACAGACACAGACACAGTGCTGTCATTCAGCCCAGCTCCTGGCCAGAGCTCTTTTTTCACAAAGCACAGTAGTAATATAAGGAATACAGGAGAACACTGACAATTGATAATGATGACACTGGTGGGTGTAATTGCATTGGTGAGTATTGTTTAAAAACAGAAGTTGTTTTATTGAAGAAAAAGCTAAGTCATTGTTTTCCTTTCCTCATCTGAAACACTACAGTATTTCATGTTTATCCCAATTCTTATTGGCAGAATTGCATTTTTCATTAAGAACAAGATTCTCAGACTATACCAACAAATTCAATGCATGTATTAAGAGATTTCTATGTACTATTAGACTGCTAAATAAATTTAATACTTATTATCAGGAAATGTATTATAGAACTCTCAGTGTTGCTTTTCTTCTGTTCTCTTTCGTCTACCATTTTCACTGTAGTAGTTTAAGGTTACTTCCTATTTGTCTAAGAAGTGATAGGTCATACGTGGCCTAAACTAAATTATCTCTCGGAAAAGCAGTAGTCTTCTGAAAGGGGATGAAATGACCGAGATATCACAATTTTCTGAGCACTTCAATTCCTTCTGCAGTGACATTTATTTCATTGCTTTTCTCCAGCAAAATATAACCCCAATAAACCAAAGGATCTGCTGCCTTACTTCTTATCCCTAACAGTAGAACATTTGTTCAGAGCAGCCTTTTATAAATTAATGGGCTCAATCTATTTGGAAAGAGCAGGAAAGGGCAGTGTGGTCTAGAGAAGAGAAACTGTGATGTGGTGTGGGCTACTGTAATAGATTGAAGAATGGAAGGGGAGCGGTCTGAGATCAGGAAACAGGAGGAAGAGGGTAATGATTACCGCTGTACGAGATTAATTAAGATCTGTCAGTCTGTGAAAAATTAGACGAAGGAAGCCAGTAAGAAACACTGTGATTGTGTTTTGGGGATTATTCTGTATTATGCAGAGTCTTGCCGTTTAAAAAAAGGCCTTGAACACTGATGAAATGACATGGAGCAGACTCCAATCTACATCTATATCTACTGTATATCTATATCACATTAATATGAAACTAGGCCTTAGAAACTGAAAGGCAAGGCTACTTCTGCTGAGTGACCAAGAAATCAAATGAAGACTGATTGCTAATCAATGCCATCACATGTGCTTTCACCCTCTTTGCCTCTAAGTTTCTCAATACCTATTAATACACATCATACTGCCGGCCTTCCTCTCCTTTGAGGCTAATGGCTACAGTCACGGCCCCTGTGACTGAAGAAGAATTACAAGTCTGATGCCTTCTGACACATGCAGTCTCACTTGCACATTGACCTGGAAGACACTGAGCAGTGCAGTTTAGTGTTCAGCGCAATGATTATACTTGCCGAGTATTAGCAGATATAATGACTTAGATTCTTGATTCAATTTCAGTGCCATTATAGACAAATAGACTCTTTAGCTGGAGAGCAGCCTGGTCTTGAGAAGAAGTTAGTGGGATCCCCCTCTGAGCCCTTCCCCTGTAGAGATGGAGATGAGCAATGTGAGGTCCCACATGTGTTACTGAGTCAGAGCAGAATGACTGATGAGTGATGGGTTTCCCCTTTTGCCTGAGGTTTCTTTTTTTCACAATGAAACTTTTTGTTAAACTGCTTGTCATTCCAAACTTTCTAATTCCACACATTTCTTTCTTATGGTAGAGCAGCAGGGTGGGGCACTGGTTGGCATTGCAGCCTTGTTGTGCAGGGGCCCTGCGTTCAATTCCAGACCTGGGCTGCTATCTCTGTGGGGCTGGTACGATCTTGCCATGTTCGCATGGGTTTCCGATGGGGTGCTCTGGGTTCCTCCTACACTCCAAAAGCATACTGGTAGGTTAATTGGCTTCTGGAAAAACTGGCCCTGGTGTGAGTGTCTATACTGTACATACATTTTCTAACCACTTCTTCTCATTCAGGGTTTCAGTGAGCTGGAGCCTATCCTGCGAGCAACAGGTAAGACAATGCCAGCCCATCGCAGGGCACTCACAAACATGCCCACACCCACACCAGGGCCAGTTTTCCCAGAATCCTGTGGACTGTGGGAGAAAACAGGAGCACCCGAAGGAAACCCACATAAACACGTGGTGAACATAAACACTCCACACAGACAGCACCCCCAGATCTGGACTGGACCTCAATGCTGACCACTGCACCACTCTACCGCCTAGTGACACTCATAAGACATCATAACAAAAATGATAACTGAGCAAATGATTAGTTTCCCGATTGTGAAGAGCCACAGTCTACTAGCTTCTCAATCAAAGTTTACTTATCAAATGCACAACAATACAGCCTGCAGCAGTAGTTGCTGGCAATGAAATGTCTTTTCTGCGAGCTCACTGGTGGGGGGGGGGGAATCACAAAATTAAAGTTACAAAATAAGGTTACATCACAATACACAATAGTGCAATAGAAATTGAATAAAATAAACAAAGACAGAGCTCAATATAAATAAAGCTGCGATGGGTCCAGGGTGTATGCAATACATTATGTCCAAGTAGCACAGTATGCCTAATACAATGAAAACTATATGTCCATGTAGCCATTGCAGGTGATTTGCTGAAGGAACTGCAGCTTGGCTATTTAGCAGTCTTATTGCCTGGAGGTAGAAGCTATTCCATAATCTGTTAGTCTTTGACTGAATGCTTCGATAACGTTTACCGGACCGGTCATCATAATCCTCAATGAGTACCTCATTGAGGTACCCAGAAACAGTAATAAATTAGTAATTTGTTCATTTGGTGGCCTTCCAACATCAGTAATGAATATCATTGGACTCATATCAGGACTCATTTGGAAAATAAAAAAATGCAGACAAGAACATTGTACTACCCAATCTGGGTAGCTTTCAGTCATAGTATCTTGGCTATGTGGGACCCAAGATGGAGCTGGTTAGATTTCAGGCTCTGTGGGGTGATGTTTTTCCATCAGGGGTGCCAGTCCATATGGTTTTTCCAAGGGCATGCTTTGAGGCATAGTGGTAAACAGATACTGTATTTAGAAATTTCTGTACATAAATTCTGATAACTGTGTCCCAATATTCTAGAAGGCTTTGCTTTTTGCTAATGACTTTCTTTGCAGGTAAATTCACTACTTACCTAATTAATGGATAGCTATTTGAAAACAGTATGAAATTGTGGTGGCACTGAAATTTGTGATGCAAGTAATTCTGATTTTGAAGCTTGGTCTCTTCATTTTTATAGTTACAAATACCAAATATTGTGTCCTCTTGTACTTCTTTGAGTAAACCAGACATGTCCTTTAATTACAATCATATAACCTACAGTATATTCCTTATATATGATGTCAGGCTTCACGATTTTTGAAATCCTGCCTGGGCAGGGTCTTTATATCTAATTGTGTGGGTCTACAAAACCAAAACGTGTGTCCAGTTGTAACAGAGACAGTTCTGTGTTCAAGGGCTGTTTCCATCTTCAAAGCTTTTCCAAGAGCATGAAATCCATCAGATAAAGAGAATTATGGCCCTATTTGTTTGGCTGAATCCCTTGCTGTCATAAGTGATGCCTCACATACTCCAGACCCCTGCAGTCTACCACACACTTGTTTGTGTTCGTGTACTTTGCCCTCATTGGGGTTCAGGTAGCATGGACAAGGTTCAGGGGGTTAATACGAGTCTTTTCAGCAAGAAGGGAATCCCAGGGTGGAATGGATACATTGCCTGCTCTCACCCCCTGCTGACAAGGGCCCATAAAACTTCTCATCATTTATAAGCTTTGTTTTGTCTCTCTCTCTGAGCAGCCTGGCCGATAACTACACTCACTAACCCTTTCCTCGTTTCACTCCTGATCCTGGTTTGCTGAGCTGCTCAATGGACACAAAGTCTGCATTTGAAAAAAAAACAAACTTTAGGCCACTTGTAGCATTTCTGTGCTGCTCTTCCCATGATGCAATGCTGTTCTGTGGTGTTTGCCAAGGTGGACACTCTGAGCTACCAACAGGGAGAACCTTCTGAAATACCATCCTTAAAGCACAGAACATAGTGTGGCAGAAGCGTACCACTGACCTGGACAGATGGGGGCAGAACCCCTCTCTGACAGCTTTCATTTCCTCGTCCAGCATTTTCAACTTTTAAAATACCTCTGTAGTTATACTAAAGTACTGTAGTGGATCAGAATGGAGGGACAATATGTAAATCTTACAGGAATACATATGATGCTATGCTGTGAAACATCAGTCAGGTTTGTTTTTGGGAGGAAGAAAGAGGAAAAGTAGAAACCACTGCAATTGAATTGTTAACCATGATCTAGCCACAATCAGCTGAACGCCCGAGAAGAAGTATTCACCTGGGCAGGCCTGTTGGAGTCTTGCTCCACCTCCAATCACAGAGATTGGAGCAATCCTTGTGATGTGCCTAGTGGCTCGCATTCCTTGCATTGTGCTGAGGACACAGCTGGAAAAGCATGTCAGCACTTGATAAAAAAGTATGTGGGGACCCTGCGCAAGCTCACATCATGCCCGATTGTTATCTGAACTCAGCGTCCTTCTCTCTGTTGCGCTCTGAAATGTGTTGCCTGACCCCCCAGAACTGCACTCGTCAGTGAGCTGCACAGCCAGCTTGCTCGATCTCTGCCTTCCCCTCTCCAGGACTGAGGATTCATTCATTTAGTCCAGGAGTGCCCAACTCTGGACCCTACACCTGAAGAAGGCTCCATGGCCGAAACCAGATATTTACTAGCTTAACCAGAGCACGAACAGCTTCTCCCAGCTGGACAGCTGCTGCTGCTTTAAAGAGACTTAGAAAGCCTGCAGTTACAGCGCCCCCTCCAAGACCTGGATTGGACACCCCAGACTCCGTCAGAAAGCTTTAAACTTTACATTTCAGGCTTTCCTGATCAGCTCTAGTTCAGTGTTCAGTTTAGCCATTTCAGTGACGTCTCTCCCGTGTTCGATTACCCAGGTGAAAGGCTGAAACAGTTACATTTATTTAAAAACGCAATCATCCCCCCCTTCACGGTGGATTGGCGCTGTCAATCTGTAACTAACATTGTTCTAAAGATGTTTTGTCATTGTTCTCCAGTGTTGTTTGGTATTGCATAAATATTTCCTGAACTGATTAACATGCCTTGGATCTTTTAATGAAGGCATTTTCATTCCCTAGTAATTGTTTAACCATGGATTTCTATTTACGGTAAAAGGCAGAACTTTTTATAGAAAAAACTCTACTCTCACATTTTCAGTGATGAAACATCTGATCCTCTTCAAGCTGAATTCTCTTACCACCATCTTAAGTAACACCATTTGTCTTTTCATCTTAGAGAAACACTCATCTATTGTTTCCTTATGAGCTGTGTTCTGAGGCCCTGGCTGAAGGTGGAACTTGTGTGACTGTGAAAGTCTCAAGCCAGGCATTTCAGAAGGAGCTGGATGTTGGTAAAGCACACGCTGAGATAATTGCCCATTCTTGTCTCGATTCATGTCTTCCAGATCAGACCACTTTTCCGTGACGGCAAGACCTGCTGCCACAGCAGTGAACCTTCAGCTGAGCATTGCACTCTCAATGGAGGGTGGGAGAACTGGTTAGAGTGAATCTTGCTCTAATCCTACACGGATTATAGAGGAGAAAGGGTGCTTCCGCAATGATTGTAAGGGATCACTGAGTAGGGAATTCTGTTAAGGCAAATTTAGCTAAGCCCTTGTGAAAACAAGAAAGTCACAGAACTGTGAGAGGAGTGAGCTGAAATGAAGTCAGGCAAGTCTGTTGTCAAGAAGGCCAAGCGCAATACTACAGGCTATCAGCTGTCTCTCACAGAGCCTGGCTTCTATGGGCTAGCTGGAGGGAAAGCAAATGCTCTTGCAAGTGGAGTAGGTTTGCTGTGCCTCTCTCCAACGACCACTTCTTTTACAAAGAGATTTTCCTAAAGCAGCTGCTGTAAGAGTAGCTTCTCTCATCAGGTGGTTAAATGTAAAAGAAAAACAGATGTCTTGAACTCAAAACCAAAACCTGAAGAAAGTTTTTGTTTCAGTATTGTTTTGTTTCATGCTTTAAATGGCTGTTATTGTTGAAATAAAACATGTTATAAAACATGTCGGGTATGTGGATAAGCTTTTATGGATCAGCAGCTCTCCGGTAGCGTGGGCTGTTTGCTAATTATAGTCAGATGGGTTGCCCAGCCCTGCACCAGCCTTGGCAATGCAATAAGCAACAGGTCTCTGTGAACAAAAATCTCCTTTTACCCCATGAAGAAAAGCACAATCATCCCCCCCTCTTCACTGTGCAAAGTAGGTACTGTCAATTAGTAACTAATGATTTGTTCAAACAATAAATGAGTCATTAATTGATAACTTGAAGAAATGAAATTTTGGATCCCAATTTACAAACCCACTGTAATGTAATTCTCAAGTACCAGAGAAAAAACTAGAACTTTCAGTACAAAAAAACCCTCAAAAATATAGTGTCACACATTTTCAAAACCAGTCCAAGAGATGCCCAAGGAATGCAGAAGAAGGGAAAGATTAACTCAGAATTTTTTAAACAGATATCTTTAAACAAAATTCCTGTCACTGCAGTGCAGCCTCGCTGTTGTATCATGCTGCATAAGCTTAACCCTAGCAAACAATAATGTTAAGGGTATTAGAAAAATGTCAACTTTATGCCCTCCCATGCCATCGGGAAAAGCCTGTCACCATGGCAAGCATGGCACATCTTCCTGCCCTCATGCTGAGAAAGGGGTCAAGCCTTCAGCAGCATCACAGTGGCGTTGCCCCACGTGAGCTGAGAGCTTAAAAAGGGCACTTCTCCAGACCGCCTGGACAGCTAGCTCTTGGTGGAGATGTGCCCATATGTGCATGAGAAATAATGGAATGGAAAGCTGTGGGCATAGCAAGCAAAGCAAAGCTCAGTCTGCTAAAGCATAGAAAAGCCTTTTTACAGCTTTTTAATAAATTTATAGTAGTAATTCATGTTTCACATTTCTGTTTCTGTGTTGCCACATACCTAGATGTTTTCAGAATTATTCCCAGTTCAAGTTTTTGCCATTATATCAGTTTACTCTTTTTTTTACTTGTAAAGTACATCTACTTTATTTCACTTTTACACATGTACTGTACATTGTTTCTTAGTATTTTATTTTGTCTTTACTGCGCTTTTTTTACCTCACATGCTTTCATGATTGAATGAGTCCCAACCTTACACACGACTCCCTTGGCAATTGCACACTGTGTTACTGTAGAGTACAGAGACAACATAGCAGACCTACAGGAGAGCAGGGAGGACAATGCAAAGGTGCAGAAGTACCATGTCTATGTATCAGGAAGCACTTTCATAATGGAGCTTAGATTGGTATTTAAAATGCTAAGCAAGGGTCACTTCTACAAAAGACTCCTTGCAACTGAATAAAGACACGGTGGCTGATAAAGACACAGTGACAGAGATCTGGGGATTCATTGGCTTAAGAGGTAATGTTTTACAACAGAGCTTGAGATACCTTCAGGGTTAAATTATAAGTGCTCTGGCTGGAACCGGCCTGTGATTCAAGCCTGCTGTGTCTGACGTGTTCATTTTACAGGTCAAAAGCCAGGCCAGACGCCTTCGTTTTGGGGAAAGTGTTTGCATTTGGCTGATTTTAGCAGAAACCAAGTCAAGTTCTAACTCATTAATTCAACCTGGCAAACTACAATCAACTGCTGTTTCAATAGGATTTTTTAAGAAAAGGTAAAATAAGGCACACAACAACTATATAAAAGGCAGTTTTAGCAACTCCTCTCCATTTAAAAACTTAATACACATAAATCAGCAAATACTTTTGAAGTAGTAAGAGGTAATTTACCATAGCAAATGTATTGCATAGAATAATAAAAATATCATATTAAGAGAAATTCTTATAAAGAGCCATTAAGAGGCTGGAATTAAATACTTTCGAGCCTCTGTCTGGAAGGCTGTGTGGCCTAACCTTGTTTTTGCCAGCTGCTTTGGATATAAGCACATGCTTAAATGACTAATTGTATTATAAGATGTTTGAGATCATTTTGCTTTTAGAATATTCACCACAACTGGCCTCTTAAGAGTCCCTAAAAGACCAACCATCATCAGCTGCAGTGGAAAATGTGCGGTGAGAGGGAGCTGCATAAAAATCAACATCAACTCACAGCTACTCAAACTCAGAGTCTGTGTTTGCCAATCTTCATCCATGTTGCACACTCCTACTTTTAGAGACCATTGCAAAATTAAAATGATCTCAAACACCGCTGACTTGTTTGGCTTTACCCACGAAATGTCTGTCTGCCTGGGGCAAAAATATCCACTGTTCTTTTACATCTGACCCTACAGGGTACAATGGAAGAAAACAGGAGATATTGCTGTGTTTGTGCATGCTCCATTTTGTGCCTGGTTACGCCAGACACAAAGCATCAGATCCATCGTAAAATCTGTGCTGAGCTGTCACAGGCAAGGCCTGTCTGTCTGATGCACTTCACCGTTGGCTGGAAATCATCTACTGGACAGGATTTTGAAGTAGGTTATCCAGAACTGTCTCCAAGCACCAACTGTCCAGGAAAGGTTGCAAAGCTTTTGCCAGTCTAGTGTGGTACAAGGCCAGGCATCTTTAAAATGATATCTGCAGTTCTCTCACAGGCTCATAATAAAGCAGACTATGGTATTACTGTGCCATAAGGATTCAAACCTGCTGGGGTAGTTTTAGACAGTGAGAAGTGTTTTATTTAACTTATTGAAACAGCCTTAAAATAATAGAAATAACCATCATAAGAATCACCCAAGAAAAATATTGTGGTAGACAGTCTTTTGAACTACTCAGTGATGAGTTGTTGAACAGAGTTCAGAAAGTGTGTCTGTTTTATTTGGCATTTTACCATTATTCTCATTTGTGTACTGAATTCTCTTTCTTTCATTTTTCTGTTAAACAGCAGGAGAGAACAGTATTATTGTTTATCAAGGCTTTCACTGTGCTTCAATATGCCAGACCATGATAATATCACATTTTCTATTCCAATATATTTGATATTGTTTTTCTTGCTAACCCTATAGATGTGTAGTATGTTAAATCACATTATTTTCATCTTATATTGGAGCAAAACCAGAATACAGCATGGTGATACATTAATAAACAGTTTGGGAAACACAAAGGGGGCAAAAATGCTGAAATTGTCTATTGTGATTCTCTGAACATATTCCATTCCCATTGAAAACTCAGACACTAGAGATGTCTAGTACAGTATAAAACACATATCTGGGTGCAGCTTTTCAAGTGCTAAAAGTGCTCAACACATTGATTTCATTAATACCCCTAAACCAGACATCCCTGCAACTGTAGGCTTCTCATCTTAAAAAAAGTCAAAACAATCTCAGACTTCCCTTTTAGAAATGTAATGAAAGGAAATAGTATGTAAGCCAGCGTTCATAATGTTTTGGGTTTTGGAAAAGACTTTTAGAAAGATTCTTTAAAACGTTGCGGGCAAAGGCCTTTACCATCACATTTTCAGACAGTCACCAGGCCTCTAATGCCAGGACATGAAAATGACAGCAGGAGACACAACAGTTTAAAGACAGATTTGCTGAGGAGATTCCGAAAATCTGAAGGCAAAATGTGAGATATAGTTCAGAGTTCTCCTAATTCGGAATCAGCTCTGTTTGCAGCTGTAACTCGTTCATCACTACTGAACCACTTGGCTTTTTGACATACTGTACAGTACTGCACAGATAGTAACAAGCAAGAGAAGGCCAGTTGGCTCATCTGGCCTGTCTGGTAGTCGGTAGTTAATTGATCCAAACACTAGGGAGTGTTCATCTGGTCATTCAACTGTTTCTTGAAAGAGGCCGGGGCATCAGCTTCAACAATATGGCTGGGTAGCTTATTCTAAACTCCCACAACCCTTTGTATGAGACCTTTTGTTCATGGTTTTAAAGGTGCTTCTACACTGCATAGTTTTTACCTGTGTCCTCTGTCCTCTGTTTCAGATTTCACTGTGAATTCTGAAGAAGTCCAAAAGGTGAGCTTTTCAATCCCATCCCAGAATTTGAATATTTGCATCAAGCCCATGGTACCTCACAGAAGTCAGCTCTCATTGCTGGAGTGATGCATGTCTCATGTGCAACACAGCCCAATTCTATGGATTACTACTGAGTGAAAACCCCAGGGAAACCTTCACTATTTTAACCCTCCAGTCCCATCTGTCCCTGGCCAGTTATGAACTGATGATTGGAGAATCCAGATCACAGATGTTTAATGACATAGCCCAGACTCAAAGCAGTGAAAGCCAGGGAATGACCTGGGAATTAAGGAATAAATACCTCTCAGATGTGGGAAAGCCCCAAACCATGAAATATTAATTATTTAATAGTGTATTAACATTTGCTAATATATTCATGTAGTTAAATTAAGTTCATATCTGAATAAAAATATTCACCGTGATCAATGCAGGAGATGGAGGATATATTTACATCATCCATTTCTGAGACTTCGGCTGGAAACCTGCTGGGAAAAGCTAGCACTGTGATCTCCACTGGTAAAATGGACAGGGATGTTTCTCCAACAGCTCACACCCTACTGAGCTGGTATTCAGCCATGTAGAGTGCACCTCCTGAACTTAATCCCTCTAAAGTGAAACAGAAAGCCCGAAGCCTGTGCTCCACACTACAGAAAATGAGTCAAAGCTCAGGCACACTATACCTTGACAAATAGGAGAAATAATCTGATTTGCTTTCTGTCGGCCTCAGTGAGGTTTTGCACAGCAAGGTTATGGTGTCAATTTAAGGGTAACATGGTTAATGCTGGCCTGGAACGTGAGCCATGAGTATCAACTTGACTAGACCATTTCGGAAAGAGGTCTCTCTGTGGCCCCATGGTAACACTGTGATGTAGGTTTCACAAAGTGAAGCAGCTCCCTCAGACACACACACCCTCCCACTCACTCGGTGAGCCAAACATTGCTTTTCCTAACACAAAACACATTTTAATAAACCTCTTCTCAAATTTCTGGAGTAACCATAAAGAGTGCAAAAGAGACCATTGCTGCAGGCCAATAAAGTATTAATGCATTCACTTTTCACCTGACCTCCCATGCAGACGGCTCCTAGTTTTATTACAAATTTCTCCAGATGAAATCTAGCTGGAAAGGGGGGTGCAGCTTAACAGTTTATTGAACCCCTACTGTGGCCTATCAGAAGAGTGGTTCATAACTTGATGGTTACAGATTGGAGAGTTTTAGCAGCCCCGGTGTAACCCTCATTAAAATTGTGTCAGTAAAATGCCCAGCTGTACAACTAGGTAGGTGCGTCATTGTCACGATTGTCATCCCTCCTCTAGAGGGCGCTCCGACCTTTTTGTATTTTAGTTGTATTACGTTCACCTGTCCCTGGTTTTCCCTGTATTATTTAAACCCTGTGCCTCCGAAGCTCTGGGCTCAGCACTGGGAGATGGACGCCTGGAAAGAGAGCCCAGGAGAGCCCCGACGGCATAGACTTCACCCCGGCGTCCTGACCGTCTGAGTCCGGGGCTCGGCGCGCCTGGCTCCGTTGTGATTTTAACTTCTGTATTCCTGGTTCCTAGTTCCCTGTTCCTCGTCTTTGTCTCGGATGGATCTCCCAGCTATTGGATTTTGGACTCTGCCCTGATTTACCCTCTGGACTGTTTCGGACACGTACGCCTTCGCCCCACCCCCCCGAGCACCGGATCTCTGCCGTCACTGCCCTCCTGCCTGTCATCCCATCCTATTCCAGCTGTGTTTTCCCTGTTGTCCTTCTCCCGTCACTTACGGATTATACCGTCCGCACAGGGTCCTAAACAACGCTCTTTACGGGAGTCAGGACTGGCTCCCATGACAGTAATGGCTTAGCTTCCACTCTGGGCTTCCACACTCTGATCTCCCCAATGATCCCCTTACTTCAGCCGGTGTAAGAACACTGCTGTGGGGCTGCTGGTGCAGAATGGCTGGCACTACTCTCTCAGATGGGGGCTGCACTTCAGTGGGGAAAGCACTGTGTGGGATCCCTAGGGATGAAAGTACTAAGTTAATCAATTATCCACAGCAATGTCAGCACAAACCAGAGCACTTGAGAGCAAGAAAGGAATCAGATTGCAATGCATTTCCATTTCTCAAGACATTTAAAAGGGTATTGGATAATTGGGTACTGGATAATTCTAACCATCTTCGGGGTAGATTTGCATCATTATTAAAGATATTATTATTTTTATTACGAAAGACAATTTGTCCAATTTGTCCCATACCTGGTAAAACCTTAAACTGATCCAACTGTTTTGCAGCAGGAATCTTCCCAGTTTTCCTGTGATAGGTCATAGTGAATTAATGTGATTAGGTTCAATGTAACTTCTGAAAATGCCAGTTTGTCTAATGCAGCAGGAGAGGCAGTCAATCAATATGACAGGTACAGTATGTGCTCAGCTACAGTTAGGAATGTGCAAGCCTGGGATTTTTGTCATCAGAGGCTCGTCATCTCAGAGAGTTAGATTCCATTAACATTGATCTCTTTGAGGTAAAGTATAAATTTGTGCAGTAGGTGGGAAACCATACTGTACTTGCTGGCATTTGGACACCAGTCATTTCTCATTATTACTAAATCCTTAATATACAGAGTGCAGCAGTGCCTCTGTGTCGTCAGGGCTAGATCATTTCAGATTGCTTTATCATTGATCTGACAGCACATCGGCATGGAATTGAAAATTATATGTGGAAAACACTGGAGCTGAGCATTGGTTAATTTAAAGCAAATAATTACTCAGATCAAACTAATGATCATCATTAGTCATGTTGTATTATTGCTGTTTGAATTCAAACATCTAATTTAGTTACTCCATGCCACTCCAAGCCAGTACACTGTAAATGCTAAGCAAACTGCTTTTGTTCTTTGCATTTAGAACAGAAAACTTTCACTGTTCTAAGGTGGAAGATACACACAACAAGAGGGACATTTTCTGTGCAAAAGCAAATATTTAAGTTTTTTTTTACTACTGTGGCAAAGGGATACTATGGTATATCATGCTGAAACAACACTTTGAAATAATGGGACATGTACTGCCAATTTGCAAAACAGGTGTGTTTTTTAGTATTTTTTATGGGAACCCCATCAAATATGTTAATAATTACTAAGGGTTTCTTTATTGATTCATAACCCTGTGTTGCATTTGCAAAGTATTGCGTTCTGGAGGTGAAGGGTTAAAATGAATGATGAATTTTACTTTTTTAGGTGTTGTACTGGCATGTTGGCTTGTACTGCTGCCTCACAACTCTTGAGACACAGACTGGGTTCTGGAATGGACTCCTTCTATCTGGAGTCCGAATGGGTTTTCATCAAGAGCTCCAATTTAGCCTGCCTTCCAAAGACAGGCTGGCTGAATGAATCACTTTCTCTGTATGGTCTGTGTCTGTCCTGTGATGGACTGGTGCTCCTGTTCTTACAGGATAGGCTCTGGGTTTCTGTGATCTTTACCTGGCAACATCAGTTTTCAATCATGGCTGGCTCTCATTTAGACATTAAAATTCTCACCTGCTGCTCTCAGTACTGAATGCAGTTCTTGAGCAAAACACCAATTTTTAAATGACTCAAAACTGTGCTCTGGGATACAGTATTGTGTAAACGTAAAAGGCAACATGCCAAAAAAGAAACAAAAGCTCACCACTGCCATCGGCAATCTGATGCCCAGTTTACACCACAACCTGAGTTACAGTAACTTATACAATATATAATGACCCATGTAAGGAGGTTTTAGTCCCAGAGCGCTTATCCAATGTCTGTCGAAGTTTATGTGTAGAGGGTATTCACTGTGGTGACCTTTGGAGACCTGCATGTTACAAGTTTCATTCTTGTGTCTGAGAAGAGAGGCATTCTTTTGTGGGATAATGTCTCTGTGCTTAATTGTGTACATGCGGATTACATACCTTTCTGTGTGAATGTAGACACAGCCTAACATACACAATTTCATGTGTGCATGTGCACATGTAAAGGTAAAAACATTCCTGATATTCAGACTCTCACAAAAAGCTGAAATGAATAGATGACCTCTAATGACCTCTAAAAGACCCTCATCAATTAAGGCCTTCAGCAGCTGTAGGATGTGGGCTCATCGACCCAGGCAGGAATCAATGGAATAACATTTTAGAACACACGGTCGCCGGCCCCTGTAATCAGAGCTCTTGTGAAAAAGATCTCAGGTTGACTTCCTCAAAGCTAAAGGAGCTTTGTCATGTCTTTTCAAGTGAGGGGGTGTACCTGTATCTCTGCAGTGTGGCTGGAGAACAGTAGGGGGTGTGTGCTTCTGCTCTTTGTTTCTGATTGGTTGCAGCTAAAATCTTTTACATACTTATTTTGATATCACTCATTGTCCTTTATTGAGCTCTGCAGATACATAGGACTATTCATCTATGAATCTTTTCCATGTATTTCATATGAAGGTAATTAGATACTAGAATGGTACGAATAAAAAAGTCTGATATTCCTTGGAAGCATCTATAATACGGATTTTAGTCAAGTCTAACCATCACAGGATTCCTGATGTTCCCATCAGTAAGTGCTTCCATTTCCAGTCCTGTACATTTTCACTTGTGGCCCCTTATCCTTTTTCAGCTGTTAGCTGCTGAAATTGATCATGAGCTGCATTCCTCAAGCCAGGGGTCTGCAGGTTATTCATTTCTCTTTAAAGCACCAGAATCCTGAAGAGATGGGACAAGCTGTTAAATTGGTCATATTAATCCAATAAAGAGCTGATTCTGTCTGAGGATATCCCAGCTGGACTGAAAGACAGTAGAAACAGCAGTCCCCCGGGACAAGGTTTGGGGAACCTTGATTCCCTGTCACTGCAAGACTTTGCCCTTGCTAATCTTAAACAATCAAATTGACCTGCTCTGATCTGGGTTAATGAAGGATAAATTCAGTGTTTAAATTACTGCAGGGTACAAAGCAACGTAATGTCATCTTTCACAGCTTGTGCTCTTAACCTGAGTAATACAGAATGGCGAGTGGCTAGAGGGAATTGAATCCAGGTGCCCAGATGAAATACTCCTGCTCTCCTGCATTTTCCTCTCAACTGTCGCCCGCTTGCAGTGAGGCCAAAGTCACGCAAGTGTTTTCTAGGCAACAAAAACTGAAACTAGTAGCTCTGCGTTGAGCAATTTGATTGACAAGTTGCATCAACCTGTGTTTGTAAGTAGTGGCGACAGGCAGAGTTTCAATAGAGGTGCTGAACAAAGCGCTTTTCTTTACAATGAGGCTCAAGGTGAATGTAACACGAGGTTATTCAGAACAAAACATTATTTAGGAGCTCAACAAGTGGTAGAGGTGTGGTTAGGGATCTGGGCTTGTAACGAGAAGGTTGTGCGCTCACATCCCAGGTGAGACACTGCAATTGTCCCTTGAGCAAGGTGCTCAACCTGAAGTACAGGGTCCTGTATTGTGACACAGCTACACACACGCACACACGGACGCCAGATAACCTGCCAGTATGTCTTTGGACTGTGGGAGGAAACCGGAGCAGCTGTAGGAAACCCCTAGAAACACAGGGCTAACAAACTGCACAAAGACAGCACCCCTCAGATTGAACCTACAGTCCCAGTGCAGTGGGGCAGCAGTGCTGACCACTCCAAGCTGGATAAATCAGTACAAAAGTAAGATACTATGGACAAAGTCAATAAATATATAAATTTATAACAAAATGGGAAGGGAGTGAATATATAAGTATACAGTACTGTATAAATTATATAAAATCCACGGGAGTACCAGGGAAGAATTATAGACAGTTTTGGGACATAATCAGAAGTGGAAATGAGAAGGGGGCTTGTTTAGAATAACAAACACCTCTTTGCTGCACTGTTTTTATCATCGTTCTTTATGATCTTGCCGGCTTTTACGTAAATTGCGTTGAAACAACTGGACTGCAATGACAGCAAAGATCCACCTCTGAATCGCACGAGTGTTTTGCATGTTTTGTCGCCCCCTTGTGATCCGCTTTATGGTAACACAACGTGCTCTCTCGCTCTGATGTAAATACCTCTTCGCGGTAAGGTGCACTTCTGAATGTACCTGAACATTACATTGTAGTCGTTACTTACGTGCATTTTGTAAACCAATGACTTCAAACTGATTCTTGGTGTGCTTCATAATTACATGTGTTTTGGAACAGTTTATATCTGAGTGATATTTTAAATTAGACTTAGCTGACATACAGTAGCTCAGATGAGACAGACCGTCAAAAATGCAATTAAAAAAAACAACTAAGCAAAAACAGAAAAGACAATTACTTTTGTACGGAGAAAGTGTCATACTCCAGCATATTCTTGATTGTATTATTAACCAATCCATTACCGGGCTCTTTCCTGCGGCTGTGTAGGATGCTCGCTCTCGGAACTGAACGAAACAGAAGGGGAGACAACTGCTTGTGTACTGTCAGAGCAAGCGAAAGGGGGAGTGACTCGCATTGGTCCCAAGCACAACCCGTGAGAGGCGGCTCGCCGCTATGAAAGCAAGAGCTCGGCCACGTCTCAGCCCAAACGCGCAGAGTCTCCTCTCCTACCTGCCAGCCTGTCGCTAGATTCCCAAAGGTCCGGCACTTGGGATGTGAAGGGAATCACCGAGGACTGCTATCGACCGACAAGCCGGGGAGAGGGGGACGATAAAGAACATATTCCAGCGAATATATTCATAATAAACTTTTTTTTTTCGTAAAAGGATACTGATATTTTATTGCTAATAAGAACCAAGTCCGCCGTTGAAGCCGTGCCGGGGAAGATCATGGGTAGCGCGATGTTGGTAGTTCTTCTGGGAGCGGTGAGTGCGCGTTTGCTTCTTCCTTGCAGTTTCTGAGCGGTTGTTGGCTCGCCAGGGAAGTGGCAGAGCCTCTTTAATTAGCGAAGGTACTGGGCCAGTGTGCTGTGCGCCGCGGCAGGAGGTGCCTGTCTGCCCAGTGACAGAGGCTGTTTTTGATACGGGCTCCAGTGCACTGACAGCGCAATGTCAAGAGCCAGGCACTGTTTCGGGAGTCACTAAGACTCGCTCTTTCTCGCACCAGGCACCCTGCGGGTCGACAGACCGCCCGGGGTGATGTTTCGCAATTATGTCCAGAATAATTTGACAGGCAGGTGTCTCAATGTTTTGAGTCAGCTCTCCCACACAACAGGTGAGAAAATGTTTAAATGGGCGTGCGAGTTTGTTATTTCCGTTTTTCGCTGTGTCGAGGCATGCTTTTCTAAACGGGATGAATCGGTAAAACCTCAACGCACCGCGGCAGAATGAGGCACAGTTGTCTGAAGTGGGGAACATCTGTTGGGATGTTTTAGATTGGTACATCTCCAGTACGAGGATAACAATGCTAAAAATAATAACGAAGATTGTTTTGCGGTATAGTCTGAAGCAATACACTGTACAGCTGTGCACCGCTGTTTCTGAGCGGAGCTGCCTCATGCACGTCTCTGAATTATTTAAATCGCATTAAACTGTAAGCAAAGTAACCAGCGGCTTTTAGGGCAGCTCTTTACAGCGCAGCGCTAATGTGTGGGGCTAACCTTAAGTGAAGCCTCCACTTAGAAACGAAATCATCTGGTTGGCTGCCTGCGACCAAAGACAATTAGTCTCCCTGAATAAACCACAAATACACAGCGCTGCCTGCTTGCCTGGCCACGCTGCTTCGTGTTGAGCGCGTCGCTCGGAACCCGTGCTGGGGCTCAGCTTCAGACCCGCCAGCTCTCCCATGGAGACCCTCGTTATGCCTTATGCCTTTTCAGACAACTTGCAGCTTTTCTCCGCAATCAGAGCATTTGCAGAGGCATCATTTATGATGATACACGTTGTCGCACGTTGAGCGGTTGTCAGAAAATTATGTGGCCTCGTTAAAAGTGTGCTGAAAAACTGTCAATGTACAGTCAATGGATAGCTGGAAACCAAGCTTGAATTATAGTGAACTCTTAAAAACTGTAAGACATTTGTCTCGTTTTGTAATCAATATTATAACCCCAATGGCGTTGTACAACCCAGGACGCTCTGAGACGTGATGAGGTTTTAAGTTTTCTCTGAGATTAAAAGAAACTGATAGCGCATGCTATCCATTGACTGTACCCACATGAATAAAGGTGTATATTTATTACAGGGTTGCAGAACTGATCGTAAAGGTAAACCACAATATATTATCCTGCAGTAGTCAATTGTTTGTTCTGACACCACTTGTCAGAGGTCAACTAGAAAACGAGTTTGAGTCTTCCATCAGACAGGTAACTCATTTGAAGTCGAAGTTTTAAAGTGAGGAAACATATTATTATCCAGTTCCAGGGCTTTAAAAGGCTGTAAGCAATCAAAACCAGTTCGGCCTGCAGAGACATACCGTACCATTTTCACAGAGTGAGTGCTAGGGATCAGATAATCTCTTTTTGCTGCTGGATTTGAAAGAGCCGCCGTTGTGAACGGTCTGCTGTCGGAGGCAAAATCGTTTTTGTTAATTGAAACCAGCCGGTCACGTGTTCCGAGTGTGCGACAGTGCTCACTTACTGTACCTGCAGGAGAAACTGTCGACCTACTGTACCCAGCTTCGTTAAATGTATTATTCAAGATGTAAATTTATGGGGGGAAAATGTACATTTTGTTTGTGTATGTGCTGAATAAATTTATAGCGCATATTGGTTACATTTATATAGAATTAAACCATCAATTGAGAAGGTTATACTTTTGAAATCATGTTCCTACTCTGTTACAGTATATACAGTATACAGGTATATCGATTTCAGTATCTTTCTGTATTTCAACGTCGTACTGTACATTTCTCGTAGAGGAAACGCTCATATGATCTCCTGCCCACACTGGATCAGATATGCCAAACCGTTGCTCAGTATTTTTGGTAAATCTGTCACGAAAACGCAGTTTCCACCGTGACCTTTAGCGCAACACACTTGGCTGAGGGTGGCGTTGTTTAAAAAGGTCGCCGGTAGAGAGAAATTAATATTGCATTCTTCAGATTAGACTTCACGGAAGCCTGTTAATATTGGCGTCCTGGCTAAATCGAACAAACCCAGTTTTCCAATTAGATGCAGTATATTACAGTAGGTCTAATTGGGTCGATAACGTCATTTATATTCATTCTTCTACCCCACCTCCACACACACACCCATGAAACGCTTAGGTTGCCCCAGAGTAAAGGTAAGGTGTCTTCACCGCATAAAAGAAGGGGGAACGCGATGGCCTCGCACTTATGAAAGAAGATGACAGCCAGGGGGATACAGGAGAGATTCCTGTAGATTACTAACAAGTACAGTAGCTCCCTTTTGTAAAGATTAAAGGATCAGTGTCATCGCAGGCCTGATTGTGCCATTCCTTAAGTCTTCAGTTTGAACATTAGACATTTCTGACGTGTTGCGTATTATTTGCGAAACAAACAACCAATAAAGCAGATGTAAGGATCTGATGGTTTCGGGAGAGAAAGTACCCTCCGGCTAATAAGGTCTTAGAATACCATTCGAGACGAGATAAATCCGCAACAATTTCAATCCGGATGGATTAACCAAAATTAAACGGTCAAATGTGTCTTTTGTTAAATAAATGCAAAATGTATTCGGTTCCTACGAAGCTGCTTACGTGCTCATGCTACATTTTCTTTCCTGATTTTGATTTTAACACATGCGAGACAACTCATTTTTTTCAATTTATATATCGCAGTGCTTTATCAGCAGTATAGTAGAGGCTATCCTCATAACTACAAGACATATATACCCAAATATTGAAACACAAGCAATAGCTTTTCGAGGTATTATGATAAATTGAATAGGGTTGGGACATTTTAATTTAATTTAATGTAACTGAAATATAAAGCTATAAAAATGCATGTGATGAGCTTGTGATTCAACTAGTTTGGTTGTATAGTAGGTAGCGGTTTGATTCCATCTTATCCAGTTGATTCTTGAAAGAAGCCAAGACATTTGCTTCAATAATGACTGGGTAGCTTGTTCCAGACTCCCATAGCCCTTTGGTAAAAATATCTCCTTTCCTAAGTTTTAAATACACTTCTCCAAAGCTTCCATGAGAGTCAGTTCACATCTGTTTCACTGCCAATTCTGCAGAAGACGATTAGGTGACTTACCAAAGCCTTTAGAGGATTTTGAATACTTGGGTCTGGTCTGTCATAGTCTCTACAAGAGACCAGGGGTCTTTGATGTCACTGTGAGCTAAATGGCATAATTATGAAGCGGGGAACTGGAGGAGTTACCTGAGGAATCAAATTTAAGAACTAGATACGCTGTGCCCAGTGCCACAGTCTTATAACTGAAGAATGTCAACCCAACAATTGTGCCTGCAGTATTGAGGGGTCCCGTAGGTGCATAACAGAAGAAAACAAATAATAAAGACAACATTGGAGTAACTGAATTCAGAAGTGCAGGAGAACCTGTCTTGCAAACCCACACAGACGTGTAACTCTGGTATGGCCATGACACTCTGAATCTGCAGCTGAGTGTTGTAACTTGTCAATGAAGGTATTAAAGATAGGTGTGGATTGACAACACACTATAGTACTGTATTTCAAGTTATGGACAGGTTCCAAGGATGAATTCTGAAGCTGTGAGAGTCTGAGTAAGTTGCCGATAGAAACCAACCTTTTTTGTTTCGAGCTCTTTGTAATCAACACTGTGCAGTTTTTGTATATATAAGCAATTAATGAGTCTTGTCACTCTGTTGTTAGATGCTAAGGGCAGTAATAATTATTTTCTATTGTTGAAAAGGTGACGATAATATCCCTGGTAAGAGAAGGGCCAGATCAGATCATTAAAGAATTAGAAATCCACAAATTTGTCCACGTCAGTGCTTCAGTGAAATCTGTCTCTTTACATGGAGCCTTTGGTGATGTGTCATCTTTCACTTTTCCATCTTCAGCCACTCTATTGAATTTATGCATACGAATACTGGATAAGTGCATGGTGTTAAGTTTCTGGTTTCTCTACTTGGTTAATCTTCGATCAATCTGTTTAATTGACAAGTCAAGTGGTGTCAGTTTCGTTTTAAGTGAGGCTATCCAATCAATTTGTCTTGAATCATGTGGCGGCACAAAAAAGGACATAAAACATTGTAAGATTTTTTCCTGTGTGTTGATTTGAAAAGAAGAAGAAATTTGAAACTAACTTTTATTAGTAATAGATAAGACTGGATGGAGGTGTTTGTTTACACTACATTTAACGTTCCCTATTGTGTTAGATACTACTGTACTTCTCTTCCATCGGTAGTGGGTTTACTGTGGAAGGAATCTGGACATACTCTGTCATTCACTGTGCTAACTGTGTACAAGTGTGTCACCCACCATGCTACTGATATGGTAAAAAAATGGTTTCATCCATCTGATTCCTTCTACACAGCTTAGGAGGCTTTTTAGGAGAAATGTCAGGAAAATCTAGAACAAAGTATTTGCAATTCATGCAGAAGTACTTGTAAAATTTGTCTGTGCTCATACATGCTTTTCTAAATGGATCCTGTTCTGTAAACTAAACTTTGGTCCTTGGGTTAGACTTTGATATTTCTTTAATGTACTGCAAAAATCCATTAAAATGTTTACTGGGACTGACAAAGATACACTAACACTGTAAACATTTGCAGATGGTATGTATGGTGCACATGGAGCTTTGTTTAAAACAAAGCAGATCTTTTTTTTTCTCCCAATTGTTTCCCTTTTGGTTAACACGTGAGACCAGAGACAACGCATTTGGACTGGTGCAAAATTCAGTGCCAGGTGCTTTTCATTTTACTGGATCAAAGCTTTTCCCTTTTCCTTGCAAATCTGAAATTTGGATAATGAATTCAGTTTACTCAGGGATATTGAATATGAACCAGAGAAGATCGATTGGTGAGCCCACAAAAGGGATCACTTGCTCACTGCTGAAATATAAGGAAAGCACTGTTTGTGTTCTTTAATCAATATAAAGCATAAATCTATGCGGAATCTGTACTAGTTCTCTGCAGAAATAATGGTTGTCTGTGTGAACAGCTCACCAAATGACATTTCAGTTCTCTTCTTCCTGATATTACAACATTAAAGTGATCAGCGAACCAAAATAAAGTGCTAGCCACAATGACACACACTGGGTTACAAACAAGCTGGGGAAAACCCAGGATATCAAAGTCAGGCTACAGATTTAGCCTTAGACTACCATGGCTTTGGAATATAATCATTAGAATCTTAAAGACCCCTATTCACCGTTTAGCCTGAAGCAAGATCTAAAGCCACAATTTGTGAAGCACTTACAAGCACTCCAGAGAGAGAGATGCTGCTGGGGGAGAGGGGTTGAGCGAGTGGGTGTGTTGTGCAGATGTGTCCATTATGTGATCTTCCAAATGGTAAAAAAGGGCCCATTAAGTGCTGATGATTTTCAGAGAGCCAAGCCATGGCTGACAGCTAGGGTCAGGAAGTTAAACATATTCGTTCCTTGAGAACACAGGGAAGACTTCAGAGATCGCAGACCCCAACAGAAATGTGTGGAGAAGCACATGCCTCTGGGTCCTGCTCAGATTGAAGATGTCCTCTGGGTTTGTGGGATCTTGACTCTTCTCTGCTATGGATCCGTAAATAAAATAGGAATCCATTTTAAGGGTCACATTTCCTTCCTGCAGCTGGGGTTCCCCCTCCCTGTCCCTTTAGACTTGGATGAACCCCATCAGCTCAGACACGATGCATTCCCACCTCTGACGTTCTTCTCCCTGGTGATTTGGCTTGCTTAGTATTTCCTCAGCTGTGTTTGAGATGCTGGAGGTGAATGGTGGTGAATGTGGAGCAGCACCTCCTCCAAAGAGGGAACAGCAATTCTGTCATGAGTGAAGCAGAATGAAGGGAAGGTGGTGAGTATGTGGGTGTGGGAGTGATCCTGAAGGACAGCTCAGCCTTCAGAAGCAGACCGAGTTCGGTGTCGAGACAAGGCTAACAGCTGGCGAGGCCAGAATTCCTCCTGTGGAAAGGTAGCTCGGCTGACAGTGGGCGGGAAAGGGTTGAGCGTCTTGAGGTGGGTGAGGAGTGTGAGGAGTTTTTTCAGCATGGAATAAACCTATTACTTGTTCAGATATATCTACATGCAGTGTGTGCTGATGTCTGAGCCATTTCAGGTGGTTTTTGGAGCCTTTTTCTAAATAAAAAGACCAAGCAGAAAGATGGCTCTAGTGTGTTGACCAAGAGAGAGGAGGGATGCAGATTTAATTTTGAAACGAACAGAAATGCACAGTGTAGGCAGTGTGATAGAGCCCGATCTACACCATTAGCGGCTCCATTAGGGATGTGGAGCAGGGAGAATGGAGAGCGAGGGGGCTGTGGGTTTTCTCGCTGTGAGAAGCACAATAGTCTTTCTGCCTCCTCAGACCGCACTCCAGGCAGATTGCTAGATGAGAGGATCGAGTTACGCAGAGCCTGGAGGATTGTGCTGAAGGGCATGAGTCAGTCAACTCTGTTTTTTAGAACAGGGCTTAAAGAAAGCAGGACTGGCACATTCCAGAACTGGGCACCAGATTGGATTGCTGACCTTCTGGCTCAAAGGACCAGAGCTTTTCTTGTGTTCTGAAAAATCATGCAATGCAACTACAATACCTCCTGCACAGCATTTCTTGTACCCAGAATGCAGAAGTCAGGCTATAGTTTAGTTTCTCGGATACAATAGCACTGTTTGCATTGGGAACTTAAATCCCAATACTGCTCTACAGTACAGGTAATGGGTCTGGAATCTTTCCAATTGCTCCATGCTGCCCCCTAGCATTGAATAAGTCACATTTGTTACCAGTTTGAATTCTTTGGTGTCCTTAGAACTGCAGGTTAATGTCTCAGATAAAAGATATTCACCTGACATGCCAGTAGTTACATTACCACAATGTCCATTTGTTCTTGCTGTACAAAAATATATAACACTAACATAATGAAATACATTCTAAAGGGTGTATAGTATAGGGCAATAATATATTTTACAAGTTAAAAAGGAACGAATGTTAATTGCGTCTGTGCAAAATTAAGGTGAAGCAGTTTTTGTACATTCCAAAGTTTGATAGCAGACGTGAAATAGAAGTATTACTTCAAGGAGGACTGCTTGAGGCTGTGCATGTGCTGAGAAGAGTTTCTCATAGGACTGAACAGATTCTGCAACTGAGCATTGCGAAATGTGATTAAAGTAAAGTTTCTCTTCCACTTTCCTTGCTGTGAATTTTGGAGAGAAAGAGTACAATGGCATACAGGTGCTCATAACCTTCGACTAAGGAGTCTATAGCCCTAACTGCTCTCTTCAGCCCCCATGAGCTAATGTGAAACACATTAAAAAGGTTTGTGCGATGTAGCCCTCATCAAGATTTACCATGGTAAACCAGGGTATTGCAAAAAAGAGCAGCTAAGTGAAAGTGTGCTACAAAATATAGGAGAACAGTAAAAATAAGGTAAAATAGCAATAAAAGGTAGAGGAGAACCATGGTGAAAGTATATTTTCATGTACAGTACATTTACCTTGGCAAACCATACTTTCACAATATACCAACTGGGGACAAGAGTGACTCGATTTAGGTTTTTTTCCTATGGGGTCAGTCAAAGTGTCACACAATCCTGATGGTGCCCAGAGAGTTTTGTGCCAAGAGGCACAGCCTGAAATCGAACGAGGGATCAAAATTCTTTTCCTGGTCCTGGGTTTGATTCCAGCCTAAGGTACCTTCTGTGTGTATATTTTCCCCGAATCCATGTGAATTTTTTCTGGGAGCTCCAGTTGCTTCCCATGCTGGCTGGCTGCTGGTGAATTTGTGTCTGTAAGTTGTCCTTGTGTGACCTGTGGTTGATGGCCATTTGTTTGGGGCCGCAGTCCCACGTATCTCTTCAGGGACAGGGTCTAGGTGGACCCTCACTAGGAATAAGCACCTTTCTTATAATGGATGAGTGAAGCTTTAACCAAAGTCACACAGCAGGGACATCCAAAGGTAGAGCAGAAGCGGACTCAGTTACTCAATCCAGGTAACCCAGTGAGTCTGACACACAGTTGTAACTTAAACCTGGAACCTCCTGCTAGCACAACCTCTATCTTAATCACCGGACAGCCTACATTTCTGAGAGAAGCCACTATAAGAAACCTATTGAGTCAAGAGAGTCTCCTGTAGCTCATTAGTTCAGACTGTCTGCACATGTCCTGATTCGTTGTCCTTTGACCTAGACCTTTTTCAAGCTGGAATCTAGATGCACATTTGAAATGATCAATACCTCAAGATGTTTACAATATCCAGGTGTATTTGTAGAATCTGTACGTCTTGAATTTTACTCAATCTACCCGGGCCTTTGAAAAAAAAAGCAGCAATGACATTCCAGCTGTTACTCAGTTTTTGTGGATCACATATGAACTGTATTCTTATTGCTGCAGATTGAACCTTGCAGTGCATGCAGGGACTCGGGGATACCAACTTCCTCAGATTTCCTCAGTTTGTGCACTTCGCCGGCATTTCGGATTGTGACTTCGAATGACACATGCACAATGTAATGCACTCCAAATGAGTCTCGTAACTTACTTTCAAACCAAAAGGGTTTTTCTATTATTAAAGTTTACTTTGGTACACTATAGTAATAACAGTGTAAAATAACATGCTCATGAAAATAGTACAATACAGTGTAGAGATTTGTAGTCTGGTGTTAAGCTTGATGGGAAAGGTATGAAAACATACAGATTTACTGTGATAAGATGGCATTAGGGAATACACATCACTTTTTATTTACAATACACTATTTTCATTATCATAACTTAGGCGGCAATAGTGACACCTGCCATCACCTACAGTTGCAGTCTTCTTTACAGGCTCTGTCCCTTAAAATCACATACAAGCTTTTTTCACAGTTCATGTTCATGTGTATTAATGAGCTCTGCACCATTGTAGCATTGTCTATAACAATAGAGACATCGCTACTGTAACAGTTCATGGACAGGAGGCTTTCTTCTCAGCTCGTTGTACGTTGGTTCAATACCTCACATCTCACGATCCTTACAGATTGAAAATCATGTGTTCCAACCTCCCAGCACCACCCCCCAGTTCTGCTGCTCTTGAGATGGAAGTGCTTTCTGGGGTCTCCTTTTAAGAAGGCTTAAGACAGAGATCAGAGACAGTTCAAAAGTGAAGGTGTCAGATAGGAATGCATGTTATTTTAGTTCAGGGGCAGACTAACAAAGCAAGGATGCACTGTTATCCATGGTTTCTGTGTTGACTGAGTCCCCTTGGGGCAGGGGTGTCACAATGACTAGTGGAATTCCCTTCAGGGGTGTATTCGTGAGCATATGATAGGAGACTATTCCAGGCAAGACAAGAGAGGCAGAAACAGAGTGTAAATGTCTCAGCCATCAGGGGTCAGCCAAGGAGGCAGGGTGAACTAGTTGATAACAGAAAGTCTGAGAAAGGTATCTGAGGTGACAGTGCCTTTATTAAAATGTATCATGTGTTACGGTTAATTTATTTTAAAATTTAAATTTAAAAAGTATTTATACCGTGGTTTGGCCACACCGTTGCGGTGGTTCCCCTTTGTTTGACAATGAGTTGCTGTGTTAATCCATGGGAACACAATGACACACCACTTGACAAGTAACGTGTATACTATAGGTCACCAGTGTGTTCCAATACCCCGGCACTGTTAAGCTTTTTGCAAACACAAGAAATGAGCTTCAAACCTGTGAATGGAGATACCCTGCCCTGCTGAAAATCACAGAAGCATCCTTTTGGATTTAAAGATCACGACCACGCTCACAGGACTCGAAGTGAAACCAGTAAGGAGCTGTCTTCACAGGAGCGGTGCACTGTACGGCGTGCAACTGGACTTGCCGTTTCCCACTAAACGACTGCGTGTCTCTCTGCAGGTGGGCGCCCTGGCAGCCACAGAGCCGTGCCAGTCCGGGAAGCACACGGCCGGCGGGGAGTGCTGTGAAGAGTGCCAGCCGGGAGAGGGCGTGGTGCAGCCGTGTGGGGTCACCCAGACTGTGTGTGCCCCCTGTATAGACAGTGAGTGCCTCCGCCCGATCGTCTTCTCCTCAAGACACACAGATGGGAATCCTGCGTGAGACAACCCTGCTCTCAGCTGTCAGTCTTACAGAAAAGCTGTAGCATGTTTTGACCTGTGTCTTCCTTACTGATATGACAACCATGCAAGACAATGGGTTTGTCAGCCAAACAGCTGTACCATTCAAGCCACACATTCCTCGGCCCCCAGCCTGAAAGGTCACAGTGCTGCAAGCTTTAAGATAATTTAAAAACATCACTGTTGTTCTGTTTGAGTATTTTATTGTATTGCTCCTTTCCCAACTCCTCAGGTGGAGGGGCCAGCATTGAGGATCCCTTTTTAACCTGAGAGTTACAGCTTTCACAGCCTAGTAGCTGATTTGGCATCCACCAGTAGTGCCAGAGCTATACTCCTTGTAAAATCCTTGTATAATCAGCAGAGAATAGACCTGACCATGTAGGCAATGATAGAGCCACTGTTGTGTTTTGACTTGTGGTATCAGTACTATATTCAGCACAACACATTATGGAAAATACAGTAATAACTTAAAAAGGTGTTTTTTCTATCTTTAGATCACAAGTGATGTGGGAGCTCTGTTAGTGAGTGTAATAAAATAGCTGTCTCTACCCAGGCACTGTGCCTGACCCTTTGAGCTCTTTTTATGGCTAATAGAGGAACAAATAAATGCACTTTATATATTGAATATAATCCTAATTACTGTAATTACGGGGTATGCAGTGCAGCCCTGCAACGAATGCTTTAAAATATAATTGGGTACCTCCTGTGTTGTGCACGGATGCCTAATACTTCATGCTTTTGGCTCAGGTTTGTATTAGGGCTGTACGGTTAACTATCACTCTGCCTGGCCTTGTGCATTTGCAATTATTAGAACCTGCACATGCAGTGGAAAATTCCACAGTGAGCTTTTCTGAAAACAGTGGCTATCCTGAAGTCATTTAAGTGTTTGTATTAAAATGTATTTACAGCAGGTCACCATGGCTACAGGTGAACACACTGGAGAAATCTAATGACATCCCTTTATGAAAGGACATTGCACAAGAGTGTCTTCAAACAGTGCTATATCAGTAGAAAGAAAAAACAAATTCAGGGAAATTAAGACATACTGTGGTTTAGTGCACTGAGAAGGACTGTGAGAAAAACAGTGAATTCTCGGAAGATCAGAACAGAAACATTAGTTATTTAAAGCTGGCTAAGGTGTTGAAGATTTACAGCCCTTTAAAATCATGATGGGTTTAGCTAAGCTAGAATTTTAGTGCTGATGGGCAACATCTCCATCATAAATCAAGCTCAATCTTCTTCTAGACTTCTTCATCTGTATTGCACTGTAGTTGATTGTTGCTGCAAAGGTGATGGAACTCCTTTAATGTGCTGTAAATTAACCGTTCACCTTTAACCTCACCTGGTGGGGGACATGCACTGCTGATGTCCCATTAAGAGGCTCCCCTTGAAAAATGTTTATTGCCATCCCTGTAAATGTGAAGAATTGTGAAGAAAACGGTTTGCAGCTTTGCAGTGCATTTGCTATGCTGTGTCATACTGTACCATGAGAAGCATTTATAAGGGAAAACGTGTTGTTGTCAGTTTCTAAAAATTACAAGATTTACACTGTAAGAAATTAGCTATATGATTGGATATTTTTACTGGGGAAACTCGTCAGAGGCTGACCCATGTTAATTGAGGTGAAACTGAGTACACTGTCCATTCCTGGGTGATAAACAGTTTGGATTGTTTTGCCAGGTGCACAGCAGGGTGCCATGCTTTCCATCTAAGATCTACTGGGGCTTTCAAGTAGCTTAACCAAAGGAAACATTACGTTCTGCACACAGTAGCTGTTAAGCTGTAACATATAGGGTAGTACAAAGCTATACGGCTTTTCACTTATAATGACAACCCAGTCTCTCAATGTCTCATTTAGCTTCTCATTTAAACATCCTAATTTACTGATTTATTAATTTACTGTATTTTCACAGCTATAGTTTGTGCTATATACATGTACACAAGTATAGCTAGTATAGCACAATATTTAATGAGTGAATGCAGATCAGAAAGGGTCAATGCCAAAAATCATGGAATTAAAAAGAAATGTTTTGATTTGATTATATTTTCATTAATTTATGTGTTAGCTCCACACATTTCATTTCCATGTCAAGAATGGTAGCTTAGAAGCCATTAGCGTACAGAAACAAAGCAATATCAGTTGATCAATTAATGGACCCAAGTCTAGCGCTCTGAAATCAGGCCATACTAAAAATAGGCCATTGATACTGTCACTGTAGTTCTCTGTAACCTTGAAGGGAACAGACACACAGAGACACATATACTAAGAGCTGCATACCCTCTCCAGGTCAGTAAGTCGCTAATTGTACATGAACTTCAGTCTGTGTGGTACAAGGCCTTAAATATTAAACTGGACTACTTATACATATACAGAACGACATCTTGTTTCATGCATATATCCATTGTCATGAGGGAGAGTAGCTCTGGATTTTGAATATACTTGTTTAAGTAACATTTATGTCATTTGCATTTAACTGGACTTAAGACTAGCCTACAGTACATCTTGGGGGGCCTTTCAATAACATGTGGCAAAGAGATTGACACTTGATGCTTATTCCGGGCATTATGGCACTGAGATACTCCTGCAATATGGAGTCACCATGCACTTGTTGTTAAGGCTAATGATCAAGGCAGCTTGATTTAACTGTAGATTTTTTAATATTATTAGTATTAGAGTATAAGAAATTGGAAAATATACAAATTAAACCCTCTTTGTTACCAGTAGCTACCTAATGCATGGATTGAGTTATTGTTATTATCAGAGTATTTATTGGCATAGCACACAGTGCCACCAGGGGTCCTTGAAATAAAACTGCACCTGGATCAGTGCAGTCCCAGGCAGTGTAGGCAATGAGGACAGTGATTCCTGGGGTCACAGTGGTTCTTGTGTACTGAGTTGTGCTCCTGTCTGTGCAGGGTGGTGTGCTTTCTTAAGGGCTCCTGAATAGGTCTCATGCCAAGAAAACGATTTGCTAACAGTGCTTGAGGGCAAGTGGAATGGCTTTCCCTGGCTCCTGTCCAGACTACATTAGACTAGGTTTCCCACACAGCGGCCAAACCTGTTTAGCAGAGCGTGGCTTAACCCTCACTGCCACAGTGGGCTGCAGTTTCCTCCATCAAATTTCTCTCATAAATATGCATGAAAATGTCTCCTTCATTTTACAGTGATGAACATGTATGTTTCATTATCTCCACCATATTTTTACTGTATTTTTATTGTTTTATTACACTCAACGATGATAATCATACATGATTTATGTTTTTTTGTGCTAAATTAAAGTTCGGTAGAGTTCGGTTGAAAGCAAGGTGAATTGGTATAAAAGGTAGATATACAGTATACCATAGTGAAAGGACAAATATGCCCTTCCTATTTACCATGGAACCCTCCATCAGAGTGGAGCATGAGGCATTTCAAAGCCAGATATACTAAGGATTTGCAAAGGAATCACAAAACAGTCAGAAGTGTCATGTGATGTACTGAATAGAACAAAGTGATATTTGTGAGGCTTTGAGGAATAATTTTCAGGAGGCGATTTGTCTCTTTGATTAAGGTCTTGGTAAATTCCAGGAGTTCCCATGAGAACTTCTGAGAACGGGATGGGGATTATGCAAAGATAAGGTAAGGCCAAATGTTAAAATGATAAGTACGAAAGCTGCCTGCGAGTGTGACACTTAAAACTGCACCCTGTTTGTTTGGAACTTCGGAAAGCTTGTCTTAAATTGTCACAATCAGCCGAGCTTTAAAGGACAGCATGGGGAATACTGCCCCCAATGCCTGGCTGCTGTAATTGCAGGAAGAAGGGAGACAGTATTCAGACGCAGCATGTGAAAAAGGGATGAGACATGAAAAGGCCTTTTTTTCTTGTTTCGTTCCCCAATTAGGTGAAGATCAAACCAGAAATGCTGGGTGAATCTAACCAGTCTTGTGGTGAAACCAGAATTCTCTCCAATTGTTCCTGCCTCCAGCCTTTTCAAGTGACACTGTGGCAGCAGCGTTGTGTCATCTGTTATCACTTGTGCTTCATGAAGCTTCATTAAGACAAACTCATACATCCCAGCTTTCTCCTAAAATTAGATTTGTCCTGCAAACCTTGCAAATTCTGTAAATCCCATGTGTGTTTCTTTTTTCTCCAAAACATAGGGAACATTAGACTGTACATTAAAACTGCAACTCATTCTAAGCAGACAGTATGTATGCAGTAGATATAGGATATGCACCTTGTTATTCTATTGAACATGCAAGTCGTATGTGACTCAAGCATTGTGATTCCAATCCTCCTAATTAGAGGGTGTATAACAGGCTCCCCTCGAGTCACCTGCCATTATTTTTTTAGAAAAGTGTTACTGTACTTAGTGCATGTAATTCTTCGCTCATTAATATATTTTGCAACATTTTCTAAGGAGCATTTTGCATTTCTTCTAATTAATAGAATTTCTCACAGGATACAGTATGCAAGATTTACTCTGCAGATAATTAAAGTTAGACTAGAGTTGTGCTGCGATCACCTAGCTTAGCTTTATTAATAATAAAAAATAATAATAACAATAATAATTGCTTACACTTATATAGTGCTTTTCTGGACATTCCACTCAAAGAGCTTTACAGGTAATGGGGATTCCCCTCCACCACCACCAGTGTGCAGCATCCACCTGGATGATGTGACGGCAGCCGTAGTGCGCCACAACGCTCACCACACATCAGCTATCAGTGGGGAAGAGAGCAGAGTAATGAAGCCAGTTCATAGATGTGGATTATTAGGAGGCCATGATTGGTAAGGGCCAATGGGAAATTTGGCCAGGACACCAGGGTTACACCCCTACTCTTTTCGAGAAACGCCTGGGATTTTTAATGACCATTATGCAAGTCTTTGAATGGATTGTCTGGAATGGATTGCTCTGTGTTATGAATAAGGGCAGAGAATGGAGTATATCGGTGTTATGAGTAAGGACTGAGTGTCTCAATGGTTTTAGTAAGGGCTGAGTGTCTTAGTGGTAGGAGGAAGGCTAGAGATTGGAGTATATGTATTATAAGTAAGGACTGAGTATCTAAGCACGGGGAATGGAGTGTCTCAGTTTTTGTACTAAAATTGAAAATGCTGTTTTGATCAAGACTCCAAGGTGTTGCTATTTACTCTTATAATTAAGACCCGAGAAAACAGTATTTTAGAGTCAATATTAAAGCAGAAGTCACCTTCTAGCTTGATCTTTTATATTTTCTTGAATATGTCCTACATTTTTTAAATACAAACCTTAACTTAGCCTTAGGAATCAGTCCAGTGCTATTTCAGAGCATTATAAATGATAAACTGAAGTTGCTGGAATGATTCCATACGTTTATGTTATTCTATAGCTCCAGACTGTGGGAAAACCAAACATTTGGAACAGATCAGAGATCTCTTGCCAGGATAACTATATGACCTCCTGTAGTCTACTATCATGGGGATGTGGAAAAGTTAGTTTCTTCCTGCTTAACAGCAGTATCAGTCTTGGCGTGGTTGGTGATCTTGAGGAAAGGCAAGTCCTTTTAAAGTTTTTATTGAAAGAAGATCCTCATAGCATCGAAAATATCTTGTAGTAATGGGTCTAGTCTTCAGTTAAAGATGTGGGAAATTGTGTCGCTATTCCAGAAAATGCATCCTCTTTAAAAGGTACTTGGTTCTCAAAAACGAATTTAGTAGTAAAGTCTAGCTATACTTTCTTCAAGCCTCCATCACTCTCCAAGTCCCACAGGTCTATAAGCCAGTCGTACCCATTGCAACAGACACTGACTGCCTTTTCCTCCTGGCTGCTTTTATACAGTACGTCTTCTCACTGACACAGGACAGTGGCCATTTCCACCTAGAGCCTGTCCAATGTGCTCTTCTCCCTCATGGGAAAATCTCACTCCCTCTGGGTGCCAGTTCTTTAGTTAGCCCAGGTGTGTCTCATTTTGGCCTTTCTCCTTAATAGGCATCTTTTCCCCAGAGCCACCTCTCCCTTCCTGCCAAGCCAGTTCTTAAAAGGAGTCAAGGTATGAGCTTCAACACCTTGGCGATTTAACTTATTCCAGACTCCCACAGCCCTTTGTGCAAAACAAGTGCCTCCTGTTCTCAGTTTTAAATTCATTTCCTTTCAGTCCACAGGGTTGCCTATGTCAGTACATTTGAGGATTTTGAATCTTTTCATCTGGTCCCCTCGTAGTCTTCTGTGTTCAAGAAAAGGTAGAAAAGGTTCAGTCCTATTGGCCTGTCAGTGTGGGGTATCTAGACATTCTTCTCTGGACGTACAACAAAGTATCCATATCTTTTTATTAATGTGATGATTCACATGGGGCACAACATTCTAAGTGAGGTCTTACTAATGATTTGTATAATTTTAGCACAAGATTCCTTGATATTTACTGTACACTTAATTCATTACATAAACATGAGAAGAAAAACAAAAGAGCAAGGCAATTTGAACCATGTACATCATTAGGTTGCCATTACTTAAGCAATCTGAGGATGTCTTCCAGCCATTTCATGAAATAAGCAATGATCCCTGCTTCTAAAACAGGGCTGGGCAGCTGTGGACTCATCACAAACCTTCGCAAAAGGTGAATTGGACTTATTTCATTGCAACATTGGCCCCTCTTAGTTATTCTTTTGTACAGAAAGTCTGTGGAAAAAGCCAAGTCTCAGTAGTCAAACCTACTGTACTAAATCTACAAAACAGGACGTCAACATCACAGACTGGTATCTGTGCCTGCTGTCACTTTTCACTGACTGCTGTGGTAGTACAGCAGTTGCTTTAAGCTGCACTCCAGTTTGACTATTATTAACAATAATTACCTGAGACATAATGGAGCATTCTGTACTGTGTACTGCATTTCTTGTGGTGCACTAGTTTAAGCGTGGACTAGGCTAGACATTCTCATTGAACACTTTATGTCAGATTTTATTACATACGTACATTTCATGGATTTGTTGGCATCAGTTCATGCATATTAGCACAAAAAAAATACTTAGCAGCCTTTTGTATCCCTTTCCAGAAATACACTAATTCTTTGGCCAATGCAGTTAATCTGAAGTGCCTCTTTTCAGAATTCTTGGAAACATTTAAAGAAATCAATCAACAAGGTGTGTCATGTTTAGATTGTATCCATTACTTAATACTATTGGCAGAACCTCTCCTTCAATGCAAGTGAATCAGCCTGAATGCAAGAGTGAAGCCTGACCTGAAAGTGACCCAACCATAAAAGGTTTAAAATCCAGCATGATGTGAACTTTTATTGCTGTCACAAAAATACGATTACCCAAACTTGGGTTCTGAAACATAGACAAGGGGTAGACAAGAGGAAACTTAATTTAGGACAGAAAGCAAGAAAGCAAGAGTTGTGGGTATCTGGATCAAGTTTTCCACTCTGGTGGCTGAGATCCAATCTCTGGTCTCCTTCAGGAAATGGTTTAAGTTTTGCATTCATCTAACTGTTGAATTTTTTTAAGATCACTTTATTGGCCATTTATAATATCTTGTAATAGGAATTCATCTTTTTGCATACCCCAACTTGCTCTCCATGAGTCACACGGACAAGGAGAGAAGCTTGAGAATTTTTAAATGGATGGAATTAGCTTAATGACCACCTCTTCCTTGTTTCCATTTCAAGTACTTATGTTCTTAATATGATCAATTCTGAGATATTTCTAGAAAGACAGTAACATTTAGAACAGAAGTTGCTGCACAGGATGCATTGATAGATCCATGCAATGTTCTATCGGCTCAATGTTCTCAAGTACTTGAAAAGGTCAATCAACTTTTAATTTTTATAAGCCTGGATTTGCAGGAGATCACTTGTTTTGCTCATAAAGGGGGGTGATTATAAGGCTAATATAGTTAGCACTAACACAATTTCTTAGTGCTGAAATTGTTGTAGAACCAGTGCAGCACTGAAACACACCCAGGAAACAAACATGCCTTGATGGACTGAATGACCTTTGACAACTTTTCCTATGACCTTTAATGAATGTTACTGAAACATACCATTTCTTCCATTTCAAATCCCTGACCTTTAGCTCTGCGGACCACTTGGAAAAGTTCAATTAGAGCCTTCTTCTAAAAGGAGCAATGAAGGCATTGTAGCTCACTCAGTAAACTTTTCCTGCTGAACACAGGATTGACAATGTCTGTTGTCAATTAACATTGCAGATTGTTTTTGAGTGACTGAGGTATGAACTCCTTCCAGGTCCCAGAGCTGCTGCTGCCACATTCACAATGGAATAATCACTCGATTTCAACAGTAACATGTCTTGGCATGATTCCATTCTCATGTATACTAAGTTGTGATGCAAACTGGTGACAAGCCAACTCATGTCCAGAAGTTTCCCACACTATGGCCTGAGCCCAGACCACATTGTTGTCATTTTGGATTCTGTGGCTTTTTAGCATGAAAAGCGTAACTTGTTCCTTACTTTAACACTGAAAATAACCAAAGTAACAACCTGTTCTCATCAATGTCTGATTACCAGCCACCCAATTTTTTAGCATTACTTAACTCTCAGCTTTCTTGTTTGTCATCATGTTAGCATAAGGTTTTCCTTTGCAAAACAGTATGATGCTGCTGCTCCTAGTTCACAATTCCATTAAATATTTTAGTATTCTGCTCATTTTGTATGTTATCACTTTTGGGGCAGTGGAGCTGCAGATAATTCTGCATCCCACCACATAATAACAGAGCAGCCTGGACTAAATTAAAGTGATTTAAACCACATTTGAATCGATAGATTGCAATTTGCATCATTTCCCTAAACACTGCATTTCACCATACAGTTTAAAAAAAGGCAGCAACAGAAATCTGGAAATCTGTTGAACGGGAGTTTTCAGAGGGGAGAAGTCGCACAAATTCAATACTGAGATGTGGCAGGCAGAGCTTCCTGTGAGTTAATTACCTCACACAAAGATTTTGTCAGTTTGCAAAAAAACATTTCCAAGAAACTAATTAACTAGTAATCAAAAAGTAATTGTTGTAAAGACATCAGGCTTGAGATGATGTTAATCTTGGAAAAAATATCAGTTTAAATGAAATTGAGCAGATCTTATTCAGCAGAGACAGACCTTTTATTTCTCTATAAACTGCAGAATATTGTAATATAGCCTATAAAGAAATGTATATGCAAAGCTTTAAAGCACTTGCCATAATGTGCTGATCATAAGAGACAGTGCTCTGCCAGGAGTGTACTTTATTAATGTATTGACTTGCATTATTGATGGGTGCATTATGGTAATGGCTGTAGGATGTGCTGCATATGAGAAAAGCTGAACTGGCACATTTAAACTACACTGAACAGACTGGACCCATAGTTACCCCCTAGCAAAGGAAGCATGCTGCTGAAGTAAGGAGATGAATGGTGGCAGAGATAGCCATAACGTTGTCCCCAGGGGCTGGTCTATCAGTTAGAGTCAGCTGGTTAGGACTGCACTGAGGTGGAGCGAAGGAGAATGGCCTCTGAATTTGGTCAACATTAATCACTGGGAAACAGGAAGACATGAGTAATGTAATGAAAACATGCTAAAAGATAAGTTTGCTATATTATCCATCCATCCAATCATTTTCTAACTTCTTTGTTCAATACAGGGTCATGGGGGAGCCAAATCTTATCCCAGCAAGCAATGGCTGCAAGGGAGGGTACACCCTGGATGGGACACCAGTCCATCACAGGGCACAGACAGACACAAACATGCGCACGCTCACATGAGGGTCAATTAACCTACCGTACCATTACTGTACTGAATATTTCTGGACTATGGGAGGACACTGGAGCACGATGAAGAAAACCCATGTGAACACAGGCTGAACATAGAAACTCCACGTGGATAGCACACTACTGTAGGAACTGAGCCCAGGGCCCCAGCGCTGCGAGGCAGCAGTGCTGACCACTGCGCCATCGTTCTGCCCAAGATTGCTTTATTATTTACAGTACTTGATCATTTGTGTATGATTTTCCACATGATCAGTGCAATGCAAACATTTTGGAATAATGCAATTTTTACTTTAATATAATCGGCCAATTTCCTCGAGAAGTCAATTATATATATAAATGCACCCACAGCAGAAGACACAAATGCATTTGGTAGCTTAGGCTCTAACATCACCCCGACCCAGACGGTGGCAGCTATGAAGAAAGGTGACATTCATACGTGGACTCTAGACTGTTGCAGATAAGCAACAACAACACTTTGTTTGGGTGTGCTCATTTTAATTTGAGGCCCTGAAGCTTTCACATATACAGTAGTTATGACTCACTTTCCTGGGTAATTTAAAAAGTCTTTTAGGAATGTACAGAAAAGATGTGCACATTTTTTTTTTCAAACACCCTGAGGCTGACTGTAATATGAAGGAATGAGGTTGTCGACTAACAGGAGTTTTCTTTTATTTGTCATTACAACTCTTTCACAGCTTTTCCAGCATCGGGACATGAACCCAAAAGGGCACATATGAGCTTCTCTGGTAAATTGTAAGCAAGAATACAGACCCTGTGAGAGAAAGTACAGGGGTATGAGCAAGTATGGTATACCAATCTCCTCCGACTGGGGGATTGAAACTGCTGATCAATACAATCCCCAGCCCCAGTCGTTGTGAGGAACCACCAGCCTTCTACTACATGCTTTGGTAGAGGTCATGTGACGTGATGGCTGAGCAACTGCACATTTTATTTCCGTAAAAATGTGAGCAGAGCAGCTCACGCCATAGTGAAACAGAGAAGTTTGGTAAAGCATGGGCGAATCACTGGAAGTGCAATGGAAAAGGCAGAGGGCTTTGCATAGACTAAGCATCAGAAAACCACTGTTGTAGACGTATTGTAAACTTTTAAACCAACAGGCACTGAAGATTAAGGAATTTCTGTAATGTCATGAAAATTTGTTGAAGGCCCTGAAGCCTTTGGAGATAAGTTGGAAACGAATCCGGTAGACAATGCTGGCCATTGGAATAACACAGAATGCACTCAGGCTAGAACTGAACCCAAGACCCATGCAGCACCAATGCTAACTGCCATGCCAAACCTATAATAACATACTGTTTCTATTTTCTAAAGAGCTCTTAATGAACAGACACCACAAGGTGCTTCCCGATTTAAATAATTAAACAATATTAAACTTAACACACTTCCATTTTAAGCCTAGTTCTAAACTCATTCTCTGTCCCAGTCAATAATCTGCAATGTATAACCTGCTCAGCCTGATTTTGAAAGATGTCTTGACGTACAGCTTGTGTTAATACACTCCAGGGAAGCTGAGGCAGAGAATCAGCCTGATGCTCCACAGCAGGGCCAAAACCATTTGCAAAGATCATGCAGTCCATTACTCCCTGCAGTCAGGCAAGCTCGTAAAAACAAATGAGCAAACATAAAACATGTCACAACACAGCGGGAGCTCGATCGTCTTTTAAATTTGAAGTTAAAACCAAGGGGACTTTGCCTTGTTCATGGCATCACAGTCTTCTACAGCTACTGCACATCTTCATTCTCATTTCTTTTACATTTTCCACTGTAGAGCTCGTATGTTAAAGTGAACAGCTGCCACGAAGAGACAGTGCCACTGCATCAGAACAATAAGCACAAAATGGAGCAAGCATAACACCGCTTAGTTGGTTTGGCCTTGTGAATCTCAGAGTGCATCCTACTATCTGAATGGGGAAAATGAAAGTGCCCATCGCAGTGGTTAGCATTGCTGTCTCGCAGCACAGGGGCTCTGGATTAATTTAAGATCTGGGTGCTGTCTGTGTGGTGCTTGTACTGTATGATCTTCTCGTGTTCACATGGGTTTTCTCCAGGTGCTCAGTTTTCCTCCCTCAGTCCAAAGAGTTAATTGGCTTCTGGGAAAATTGGCCATAGTATGTCTCTGTGTGCCCTGTCATGGACTGACCTCACAGTCCAGGCTCTCCCCTGCCTTGTGCCTGTTGATTCCCAGGATAGGCTCCAGGTCCCCCACAAACCTGAACTGGATGAAATGGTTATAAATGGTCTGTGTCCATTTTTTAAAATTGGGTGGATGAAAGTGTCAATTAAATGTTCATGAGAAGACAATTGCCATGGCCCTGTGTACATTATCCAGTCTATTTCAGCTGGTAAGGGACTTCATCATCTAGATGCAGAGACAAAACAGAGTATTTTGGAGTACATGCTGTTAGGCTGTAAGAATGGATGAAGCATTATGTGAATACGTACGTAAAAATGGGTGGTAAATTAACAGCTATGATAGTCTGTTTTTCTTGCTTATAATACACACTACAGAGCTGTGAAGAAGAGACACATCAATTCTCACAGTATTGCTCTGATGAGAATAAGCACATCCAGGATAAAAGTGATGTTTGAGGTGTAGGTAAAATAGCAATGTTATACTATTTATCTGCAACACGATGACTCGGACTTCCCCAAGCACAAAACTTCCGGTCCATCTCTCAGTCACTGCTCACTGAAAATAACACAGGTACAGCTTCAACGAGGGTTGATATTCTGGAATCATATTCCTGCCAGCTCTGCTATCTGAAACATTCCTCCCCAAGCTGCTTGCTGAAATGTGCCTGCTGCATAATTTATTGTTTCCTATTATATCCGAACATAATTCCATAAGAACATGCAATATTGATGGCTGGATTTGTACAGCTTGGATCTCCATCCCAGAGAAACCGTAGCATGTATTATTCACAGCCTGGCCTCCCAAAAATCTTCTATGCCCTTTGTTCAGTAAAGGAAAAAACATCATTCATCTGGTTCTCAGAAAACAAGCAGGAAATACATTTGTAAGTCTCGTTTTGCATAGCTGTTTGATACATTTCATATTTTTTCACCTTGCAGGTTCTTGGGAAAACAATGCTGATCAAAAATGAGACCAAATATGAATTCAAATCCATTTCTCAATCTCTGAAAAATAAGATAAGATAACATGCTTGTCTTAAATGCAAGACTCAGCATCTCATTCAAATTACTAATTGCATTGCTGTACAGTACAGGTTATATTTCCATTCCCCAAAGAGCAAGCAATTAAAATAACAGACTATTAAAAATATAAATGAGTAAAATAAACAAGATTTGCTAACAGACTGCAGATTAAGTCTGATATATGCTGCAGCTAGTAGAATTTCTAAAATGTACAATAAATATGCAGATCCTTTCATATAGTTTTATACAAATGCATAACTTCTAATTCAGTTCGCTGCTTAAGCAATTTTCCATATATTACTCATTTATTAGTTAAAAGGTAGAAAGTATCTATTAAAGCCTTGTACTGTAGTACCATGGTTAAAGCTCTCTTTTGGCACAAATAACTAATGTTTTCTCATACAGAAATCAAGTCAGGTGGCCAGGGAAAGGCTGGAAACCATTAAAAATTACTAAATCTTTGCGCTTGGCAAATACATCGACTTTTTTCCTGGCAGACAAAGGCTCTTTGCTAATTACCTGCTCATGCCCAATATAAAGTGCTAATGGCTTTTCTTTTCATGTCTGCCCCCAGGCGAGACGTATTCGGAGACGTACAGCCTGACGGAGGCCTGCCTGCCCTGCACGCAGTGCACAGGCCTGCTTCGCATGCAAGCGCCCTGCACTGACACCAACGACGCCGTGTGCGTGTGTGGCTACGACTACTACCGAAACGAGCTGACGGGGCAGTGCCAGCGCTGCACTGTCTGCCCGCAGGGCCAGGGCGTGCTAGAGAAGTGCTCTTACCAGTCGGACACCTTGTGCGAAGAGTGCCCGGAGGACACCTTCTCCGACCAGGAGAGCAGCCTCGACCCCTGCATGCCCTGCACTATCTGCGAGGAGGACGAAGAGATCGAGCAGGAGGCCTGCACGTCCACCTCGGACACCGTCTGTCGTGGTAAGACCCCGCTCTAGCTTCCCAGCTACCCAGAGTCCTGCTAAGTGCATGCCAGCACAAGCTAGAACGGACACAAACACATCCTCATCTGCTAGCTTGTTGCTCTGCAACATTCACCTGTACAGACAGCAGACCTTTTCAGTTTCCCTGCAGTGGTGAGAATGTGGTGAGGGAGTCATGCAGTCAGCCTCCTGCGGGATTGCCTGTTCACATCAGAGCGGGCGTGAGGCTCTGCTGCCGGGCACAACTGTGTTGGTGTCTGCTCTGTTTTGTGCTTTGTGCTGCGGTGCAGAGGTTTTATTTCTGTGTCAGATCTTCCCATTTCCTGCTAAGGCAATGCTGTGAAAGGGGATGGATATGTCTGATGACATGGCATGCAATTAGGATGTGGCTGGAAAAGATTAACATGTTTGAGATGTGGCTGGAAAACATCGGAGAGACAAATTGAATACAATCTTGCTTCAATTAATGTTTGGTTTACAGGAAATGTCCACATCCACCTCCAAACTATGTACAATATATATGTTCATTTTTCACACACCATGGTAAAATTATGGTAATGCAATCTAGTGAATTGTAGTTAAATCGTAGTAAATCAGGAAGAGATATAATAAAGCCTTGGAATAACAGTATGAAAGCACAATGATAAGTGAAAACATGGGAAATTCCTGTGCAGATTCACGTTATTTACTGGTATTTCCAGCAGAGACCTGTAGTGTTTAGAGTTTTAGTGTTATTAACATGAAACTCCTGTTGAAAAAACAAATATATTACGCATCTGTAATGCTGTCTGTTCATAGCTACTGTATATGACATTGACTTAATTCTAAAAGGTTGGAAATACTTGGAGACATATTTCCAAGCTCGGCTGTAGGCAGGAGAAGTTCAGAGAGCTTCATCATCATCATCCAGAGAACAGAGTTACAAACCAGAGCCAGCCATTCAGCCCATCTGACCATAGAGGAGGCTTAGGGAGCTCATGGCCTGCACTGCTGTTCTCATCTGGAGAGTTAATGATCCCCAGGGAAATCAGAATCTTTAGGGTCATAACAAAAGATAACATTCCAGCATATTTAGTCTCAGGAGAATTTTCACTTGTACTGTGCAGCATTAATATAAATTAATGTTGTATAAAATATTGATAGGTAGCGAGAGATTTGTTTGTAAAGTTTTGAGAGGGTAATGAAAAGTGCAAATCAGAATTTTAAAACTTAAAAATATGGGCCACCTGATTCGATTTCAGAGGAAGCTCCAGATGACTGTGTGGGGTCGAAAGATCTTTGCGGACTGTCTTGTACTGAAATAGCCACTTGGCAGAGCAACAAGTGCAACAGAGTTTGTGCTCCTGATGGAAAGGCTTGGCATTGGAAGCACGCTTACAACTCAAGAATGCCTCCCAAGAGGAGAGTGACCTCCATTTCCATGCCTGCCAAGGGAATCCTAGCAGTTGAAAAACTGGGATTCGTTTAAATTCTACTGCAATTTCACAGTAGCCCAGATGCGATTGTTAGTGTGTGGGTGGTGCTGTCATTACACAGGCCATAAATGTAATTTCTTCAATAGGCCCAACAATGGCCTCAGAGCCTTCAGAGACAGAGAGAGATAGTAGCTAGTATAAAGCAAGCAGACAATCTGATCAGAGGTGACAAAGGTCACATGTGTGTCAGGAAACGGCCTGTCATTGATCATTATTATGCCTGGGGGGAGAGTTTTGTCTCACTAAAGAACAAGTGCCTGGTCTATGTCGACTGAATGAATAACACAAGAAAAATATTCTGTGCATTGATGAATCAGAGTATTCAGCTTAATGACATTGCATGGCGAAAGACAAGTGAGTTTTACAGAACAAGAATGTCACGTTGATCTGACAAGCAGTATCCATTTACATAGATATATGTATAAAGACAATTACTGCATAATAAATAGAAAAAACCCATATCACAAATGAACTAAAAATTTATGTATATACTGTACTGTATATGTTACCAATTCCATAGGCATAGATTTTGGGCATCAATAACAAAATCTATTTTTCAGATTTCATTATAAATATAAAAATCTAGGTAAATTTAGAAAAACGCATTGAAATTTTATTTAAACAACTTTTATTCCATCTTGGATAATTTCCATAGTACCATAAAATGACATACATTTAATACCTTAGCATGTGAACTTCGAAAATCACTCTGTGAGAGATGATGTTTCAGCAGGGAGAGAGCAAACACAAGAGCTCATGGGCCACCATGTTCTGAGTTCATTACCTCAGAACTGTGCAAGACCATCCCGCAATCTGAAAAATCTGATTACTTACAGTATATGATAAAAAAACAGCATGTGTTCACAAGAATTGAAAAATTAAAAAAGCAAATAACAGTTGCTATGATAAAGACCCTTCAGATGAAACTTTAAACCTACTGTAGGTCCTGATTTAGTTGTCAAAGATCTTCATGGCACTGTTTGTAAGAGGGATTTGTCCTGGCTAAATTCTACTATTGGTTTGTACAGTGTTAAAGTTTCCTCTTAACTCAATTGGTGAAGGAATTTCTCCACCTGATCTGCTGTATATATGATCTAGGAGAGCAGAATAGCTGCAGTGCATCACCCTGATAGGGGCTAAACTCCAGTGATGGAAGTCCTCTGGGATTCTCTGGGATGAAAACATCTGATGATTTGCCTTGGCAGTTCTCAGTCTTAACATGCTTAAGCACTACATACTGTATGAAAAGGTCAGCTGACTGTCATCTGACAATACACTGTATTGTCATGTCGAGGGGGATGGGGTCAAAGGTGCTGGAGTTAAGATCAACTCTAACCAATTCTGGATGGTTTTGCTCATGAGATTCAGAGCTGAAGCTTGAGGAGTAACAAGAATAATTCTATATGTTGGCAGGCTCAAGCTATGTGACTATTGTCAATATTTCACAGTGCACTTAGAAGAACCACCAATATGCACGATCTGTCTCTTTAAAAGAGCAAATACAAATATTTTTTTTTCTGAGTTGCTTTATTTAGGATATTGTCCTTTGATGCCCCCTAAAAATTACTTAATTGAATTAATTAATTCTCAGGGTAGTCTTAGCGAAAGAGTTTGTTTCAGGAGAGTGTATTGGTCAGAATGTGAGTGGTCTCCCATTTCTGCATGACCATCAGCTTGCTGGTTTTGTTGTCAACAGTCCAGAATATCAATCATGGTCATAGAATACTTTAGGGTAGCAAAACCTATCATTTCTATTAAATGCCTGTTCTACCTCTGACTCACTGAACAAGATATTGAGATACTCATAGAGTTCCACCTTGCAATCACATGAGAAGTTGTTTTCCTCAAAGCATCTAAACAATCAGAGCTGCAGCACATATTTTCAGAACACATGAATAAACCCTGAACGAGACTGGTTGTTCATGCATTCTCAGTTCTAAACATACTTCATCATGTTCATCACAAAACACACAGGGGCCATGTTTTCACAGGAGATCCAAACACCAGCTTGTAAAAAAGCAAAGGAGACCAGAACATGGAATCACCTTTTAGACAGAAGCAGATGTGGTATTGAGTATCTGAATCTTTTCATTACAGGATGTTGTGAGGTTAGCTGTGCTTCCAGCTGCGCCTGGTGTTTCTCAGGCTTGAGGTATTTCAGGTGCTCAAGAATATTAACTGAAAGCAGCCGCTCCCACAGATGGAAGAAAGGTGGAACAGATGGAAGAAAGGTGTAGGGTAGACAGCAAGGCTAAATGAGCACAAACATGTACACAAACGTGCACACAGAAAAACACAAACATGCATTCAGAAAAAGGTGTACTCAAAGGGAAAGACTGAACACTGATCAGAAACATATACCACTCATTACCTCAACATGCAAGTCCTTAACGACTTTTTATTATTTATGTTAAGAAGAGCACACTATACTATTTTTCATGCAGGTGTCTAAATATGTTATTTAAATGCTTTACCATGTCAAATCATGATTGAACTAATTGACCATGCCTTCTCAGCTGAGTTTATGTACCTTGGAGGCCAGACACTTGAATGAGAGAGCCTTTATGATGAGAGGAATCAATTGCCTATGGAAGATTACAACAAAAATGCAATTTACAACAAAAGACTTTAAGTCTAATTTTGGACTGTTGTTCTTTCCAATGCCAAATAAAAGAAAAGTCAAGCTGTGAACAGAAAGGAAGCAGAGACTATGTCAGTGTTTGGGTGTCTCTTGTTAGCGTATCAGAATTGTCAAGCCACCACATTCTGGCTATAAATCATAGAGGAGTCATTTGTTATGTGCCTTGACAATTCCCAAAGTTCCTACTTTTCTTAACCCAACTGACTGTACAGTATTTCCTTAGCATCATGCAGGATTTCAGAAAAGTTAACAGTGATGACAAGTGAGCTGGAGTATAAATTATTAACACATTCCACACATCCATCAAAGCATCTGTCCGTTGCCTCCAGCCTGTTTCACAGTTCCCAAATGTGTCCTTTGACTCCATGTGCTGAACTAAGTGTGAAGAACTGCCCAAAGGTCTTCAGACTCTTATTAGCGCTTCAACTTCAGAAGGATTGGTTTGCCTGAGCCATGGGTACAAGGCATTGAGTCTGAGGTTCAGCTCCAGGCCAGACTTTAACAGTGTTGACAGGAGCCTCGTGGGGAGAGCAGAAGTGGGAGCAAAGAGTCCAATACACACTCCCCCACAGTGCTCTGCCCCTCAGACCCTACTGCTGTGAACCCAGTCAGGCCAAGTTCAAAACTTTGCTCAGCTCCCTTATTGGGTGCACAAAAACATATATAAAATCCCAAAGCAAAAGTTAATATTAGACTAATTGAAAACTAAAATTTTATGTCAAGCCTGTTCAGAAATGCATATGGGACCAGTATCTTCTAAGAATATGAGATTCTGGCTGTTAAGCGTTTTCTAATGTAATTGCACCGTGGTCTAAAACAGTGCTTCCTTTTTCATGATCCCTTCAATAAACGCCACAGTGCTTACGGATATCTGCTTTTCCAGGATTTTGAATTAGGAGTTTGATTTCATGTTTATAAGGAATCAAAACTACAGAAAAAAACGGGTGTTTCATAAACTTATACACTAATGTATTATATATACACACTGCATATTTCTGTTCACCTAATTTGTATTAACATATCCGTGTCAGTCATGACCTTCAGCTTGCTGACATGATTAGCTGTTCTCCTCTGAATGCTGCATTTTCGCAGTACAATGTCTGTTTTGTAGTCCCTTGCAGTGCAGCATGCAAGCGAATGTTTGAAGTGATGGTTGCCATTTTTAATTGGTGCTGCTCACATATTCCTCAGCTGTCAATGAATGGTGTCCTCTGTGCCATGGGTTAGCACATCAGAGACTATAATCGTCTGGAATTCAGCAAGCAGCTGCACAGAATTCCTCCAGCATTGCTCCCTTACTGTATTGGACCATGCAGGGCACAGGGACGGTAATACTTGTGCTTAGTCGACACTTCATCCATTCAAACCAATTTTCCGGTTGTAAAATTCCCCAGATTTCCAGTGGAAGAGGGTCACCATTACTCACTGGCCTGTTGCCTGATGCCCAGGGTATGGACAGGGTGCAGTTGATAGAATGAAAAGGCCAGGGTTCATTAGCAGTGCTTTGAAAACCCTCAACAAATATAAAACAGTGAACTTGATGTTCCAGCACTGAGCATGCATTTCTCTGCACCACTGGAGAGCTTCTTTACTCGTGGCTTCTACATTAACCATTTGCATCAAGTCAATGCTGCTATATTCACAGGTAGCTGTGTGATTTTAGTCTTACATTATATACAATGTGCTCTTGGTTGCCTCGTAAGACGGTAGTAGACTGTCTGTCCATTCTGGCTGCTTCCAGTTCAGGGTTGTAGGGGAGCCTATCCCAGCAAGCAGCGAGCACAAGGCAGGGCACAGATACAGTACATGCCAGAAACTAGTTAACCTACCAGGATATTTTTGGACTGTGGGAGGAAACTGGAGCACCTGGAGGAAACCTACGCAAATACAGGGAGAGCATACAAAGTTGATGTAGATAGCACCCCAGGTCAGGAATTGAACCCAGGGCCCCAGCACTGTGAGGCAACAATCCCTTGTCATCTGAACCATCCAGAACAGAACACACTTCCTTTCAGAATATTTCCTGGGACTAAGTTCAGAAAAGAATGACTATGAGATACTACAAAAAAAAAAACTCACACTTTATAAAATCCCACCAGGTGACACCAAAAACATGCCCTAGCTGAAACAGCCCTTACTTTGATTGGAAAACCAAAAGATATTATTATCTCAGTAATAATAATAATAATTCCTTACACTTCCGTACTTCTCTGGACACCCCACTGTACAGGCAATGTGGACTCCCCTCCACACCCATCAGGGTAATGTAACAGCTCCCAGAGTGCACCAGTATTCTCACCAGGAGGTGAACAGAGGAGAACAGACTGATGAAGCCATTTCATAGATGGGGATTATTAGGAGGCCATGATTGGTGAAGGCCATGGGGAAATTTGGCCAGGACATCGGGGTAACACCCCTACTCTTTTTGAGAAATGCTCTGGGATTTTTAATGACCTGAGAGTCAGAACCTTGGATTTACATCTCATCTGAAGGATGGCACCTTTTTGTTACAGTATAGTGACTATAGGACCCACACATGCCACAGGGTCAGGGCTCCCTACAGGTACCACTGACACCTCTTCCAGCAGCAGCCTTATCTTTCCCAGGAGGTCTCCCATCCAGGTACTGGTCAAGTTCATGCCTGCAGAGCAGGAAACAACAGCTCTGATAACCAGCCACATTTAGCCGAGTGCAAATGGAATCGGGAAGTATTGACATGAAAGGCAGCCAAGGCAATTGTGATGAAGCCATGAAGCTTGATTTTTTCAAAGCCACTGACCGCCTTGTGCTTTAGGACTGATTCACTTCATTAAAAGACTGGGCCAACAGCTTGTCTTCTCTTAAAGTGCCTCATTTCCAATGAGCCATTTCTTGTAGCAGGAATACATTTAGATACTATATATGGTTTTTAATCTGTGTCAGATCATCAAAGACATACTGTACAGGAGATACATATCCGTGAGCTCCAGCAGTGCTCCAAGTCAGATCTGCACAGTAACTGTAGCCAGGAGCATCAACGTCAGGCAGTCAGCCAACAGCCATCTATGAAGTCAGCATTAGTACCAGCCTAGAAATATGCATTAAGACTTTATAAGTATCCTAATAGGTTTACAATATCCTTCTTGTTTTTATTCTTGTTTTATCTACATCAATGTAGAAACCTACAGGGATGTCTACATTATCCGAGAGTTACTGTATAAAACTATTAATAGGAATCAACATTGCATGTCTCTTGCAATGCAATTTTCTGAAGGTATCCATGTCTCAGGTGCAGGAAGAGAGTTCATAACCTTAGAGTTTTAGGCTAACATGGCAAAAGCGTGTAATTCATGAATTCATTATGGTAAATTAAATACGTTGGTAAGCATTGTACAAACTGTGAGAAACTATGTAAAAGCAATGTACCAAAATATCCATGGCAAAATAAAACTTAATTTAATAAGGGTGACACTATACAATACTGTATATTATCCTTTAATGTTTATCCATATAGTTGGATTTTATGGGTGTTAGCCCACTAGTGTTACCACTTGTGAAAAAAAGGGCATCAAAGCGTCACTCGCAAATTGGAAAAAATACTCGACACTCTAGGAACAAGGAAGCCTTTCTAATGTATTTACAGTTAGCATGGAGGGATGCTTCAGCACTATAAGCCAGTACAGAAGAAAGAGGAAGATGCGCAGCTCAGACCTGCGCTCTGATCAATAAATGCCATGGTTCTTATCCGCCTGATCGGGTTTCTCCTATTGACCTCCACAAAACAGATCATATTCTGCTGCAGGGCGCACTTCCATTGCTGAGCCCCCTCTGTCAACCCCTAAATACCCCCCCCCCCCACTGCCCCTGCCCTCCCCGCCTCTCCTAGCGCAATGCGTGTGCTGCTAGACAACACATGACTTGCTTATGGTGTGGGGTTTTTATCTTAGCTGATCCTACTGATCAATCAGAGGTCTGTGCTGATTGTCCCTGCCAGCCTGAAATTACATATCATTACTTGATTCATAGTTCCCTCAATAGTTTTCTTTTTGTGCTCATTTCAAACAATACTGGGGGCCCAGTTTTGAAGGTTTCGAAAATAAAGGTTAAGAGATCCAAAGAAATGAATGGGAAGATGTTTAGAGACAAGACTCGGAAGTTGCTCTAGTGTTGCTTACCTAGAGTAGGTTAATCACCCATGTGCAGCTATAAAGCTTTTATTTTCATTCTTACACAAAATTAACGCTGATTACAACAGTATTTTATTTTTTGTGTGATCGCATTAAGATCAGACTGGCATCGGCATGAGACAACTGGACTACGCAAGGGTTGTGACTTCTGTTCTCAGCACACTTTTCTGCCTCAATACATTCTTCAGGCTGGATTAATCTGTCAGTGCTGTGTGAGGACTGCCGACTTCAGACTTTGGGATTATAGGCTGCTGTGGCAGAAACATGCAATTGCAGAACAGGAGCAAGGCCAGACAGGGATGCCCTCTTCATCTTCTTAATAATGAGCATTGTGAAAAAGCAAAAGATCTGCATGATCTCAGTGACACATGAATGAATCAGGAAAGTATAAAAAAGATCATTTGTTTATATATAAACATGAAGCAAAATCCTCCTCTGTACACTTAAGAAGTCAAATGTCTTTGTTGAGCTTCCCTTGTGTTTCTCTGTGATGTGGAAGAATAGTGATGATCCAACAGGCACACAGACACTTTGCTGCACAGTCTCATACAGTCCTAATGGCCCATTGATCTCTTTCACTGACACTAGCGAAAACAGTGGATCCATGTGTCTGCAATGAAATTAGACCTCACCTTGTTCTTGCTAGGTGTTCTGGGTTTCCTCAGCTGTCAGCTCAGTTATGAGCCTCATTCATGCCCTTACTGGGGTGTCTTTCTGGTAATCAGCACACTGCATTTGACCTGGAAATACTTTTACTGCTATAGTGCTCTAGTGTTTGTCAGTTTAGTGAAGCAAAATGATTATGCCTTAAATCAAGAATCATTGAAAGGCAATGACAAGGGCTAGCTGAGGCCTAATAAACATAGTACTTGGGTCAAATAAGCCAAAAACAGGAGACGGCCGCTCATCCCAGTTGATTGCTGAAAGAACGTTGTCCAGCCACTTCTTAAAGGATCATGACAATCACTTTGAAAAACACAATTTTTTGTTCCAGACATTTTTGTCTGAAGATATGTACAAATATCAATGCACTATTGTTTCATTGTTGAGGTAACATTCGGACTGCCGAGTTAGTCTTTCAGAGTTTTGAATATTTAAAAGGAATGTTATAACCCCTGTATCACCCTCCTGAGTGAGTGATAGTTGTACAAGTGAGAGGTAGCGAGTGACCTTTTCTGTTCTGCAGTCTAGTACACAAGCTACGAATTACCCATTAACTGATGATGGATCTTAGATTGTAGTATGTTTAACTTATTTCAGTGTGATCTGAAATACTGTAGATGTGAACTCAGGATTCCAGGGAGAGGAGGTGTTAATTTGTAGATATGTTAATTTGTGGTGTTACCTCTTCTTGGATGACATATCTTTTCATAAGGGGGAGTCTAATTTTTTTCAGCTGCTATGATCTCAGTGAGTCAAAACCCCAGGATTTAAAGAGGTGTCTTATCAGTCAAAGAATAAAAAAAAAACTAAATGAAATCTACTCCAAAGGAAGTAAGTATTCTCAAGATCCTACAATTTACATGTGATTTTTGTTCTGATTATCTGTGCAAGTCCATATCGTGCTTTTAAATTATCAATGATTTAAGAGCTGATTTCAGGTCTATTTAATACTTAATATTTGACAACTTTAATTTTATAAATATCTTGACATCACTGGGATAATTCCTGCTTGTTTGTTGCCTCAATAAAACACACAATCAATAACAACCACTCCAGACCCCTCACTATTCTACGGCACTTCGTCTCCCCAGCGGACAGCCTACTGTATAGCAAATTAATTAGATGGGCACTTTGCCTACAGTTTGTCTGCAGAGAAAGTGAGGCTTTGTTTTGCATATTTGATATTTTTGTCCTAAATGAAAATAGAGTAGCCTGGGCAGTTCCCCCCTGTCTCCTGGGTTCACTCTGCCTTGCCCAATGCACAATGGAAGAGCTCCTTTTATGCCCTCTGTGCGTCCTGTCAGTGGACACTGGCAGCACATACCATACCAACCCCTGCAAGCCACTGCATTCAGTAAGTGCACACAGATCATTATGGATCAATTAGTAGACTCTGATGAAAAAACATTGATCACACCAACATTCTGTGCCAGTTTTATTTTTGTACACAGGAAAACTGCTAAACAGGTCATCTTTACATAAAGACATCATTTTATAATTCTCATTTGAGACGCGAGGGGCATAACATCATAAAACATCACTGGGCTAAGCGTGATCGTTTTCTCTTTTTTTAACAAGAAGCTCAGCCAACTCTAAAGACTTTCTTTGATTTTCTCTGGTTAGATGATCAATCATAAAGGGCTGTTTTCTTTCCAGTTCTTACAACGCAACAGGCTGATTGACTTTCTGATGAAACACTGGGCTAAGTTGAGATTAGAAATGAAATCACACTTGCACGGTGCAGACTGGCACATTGGTTCCCTGAAATTAACTAAAAAATGACTAATTAACAAATCTACAGTATAGGAGAAACAATTTACAGATTTTCTTACATGAAGCTGAGATTATTTAGATCATTATAAATATAATGTCAGTTCCTTTCACCAGCAAACAAGCTGGTACATTGAATGTATATTATTCATTCATTATTCATCCCCCCAATTCTTTCTCCAAAGGAAGTGAACAGCAGCTCATTGTGAATGGGCTCTTACTAATATGTAATTGCTGCCCGCAAATCAGGCAATGTTTGAGTTTTCTTCCATTCACTATATCTCTGGAGGAAACTGCCACCAGGCCTTACTTCAAAAGCCGCTTGGTCTTGAGAGAGGGGGAGAGAGCATGTGAAAGCGTGGTAGAGGAGAGATAACAGCTGAAAGAGAGATGGAACGCTGTAGAGGGGAGGTAACAAAAGAGAAACCGAGATAGATATCAAGATAAAGAAAGAGAGCTTCAACAAAGAGTGACTGTGTTTGCCCAGCCTTCCTGCCTTAGTGTGGTTATTTGGGAGTTTCTTTGAAAGTAGGAGAAGTCATTGACCCCTGGTCCCAGCACACCACACTGTACATTGTAGAGGAAACGACGGTTGTGGATGATTTTAGTTTCCGGGGGGCTAGAGACTGGAACTGTGGTTAACCAGGCGGGAGACAGCAGTCAGGCCAAGGATCAAAGCATAGCAGTGAAAGTCAATTGCTCACCGCGGGAGCTCAGTTAAAAAGCAAGAGTGAAGGCCAATTTGCAACAATACTCAACTAAAGCATGGCAACAAAAACAAACTCATACGCCTGACAATCAATGAAAAGGAGTATAAAGGCAGTCTTGGCTGTGCTGTTTATGCAGAGAGCTGTTTTTTCACTGAAAGGCGAAAGAGTACAGGTGCTTTGCATTTTAGATGCAAAGTGGAGGGGAGCCAAAGCCCATTTCGTTTCATTCCCCATTATTGTCCATTTTACTAGCATCAGGCCCCATTTATGATTCAAGTTCAAAAGCAACTGTTTCTAAAGGAATGTGGCCCCTCGGTGAGTTAAAAGCCACTGTGCAGATGCGAGACAATGCTAACGCATGCACACATCAGTAGCATCAGTGCGTGAGGATTGCTTTCTGCAAGAGGAGAGGAAACTAAGGTAGCAGAAAGGTTTGGTCAACAACACCGAGATTCTGTGCCCTGCGTTGTGTGTAAAAGAAGGCTGTAGGGAAAAGAAGTTCAAGGTTATGCCCTTCAGGCCTCCAGTTAAGCTTTGAGGTTCAGATAAACAATAAAAGCTCCACCAATTAGTTCTCCATCTGCGTCATGAACCAAGCCAAGTGCTGCTTTAAACAGGCTGGCCTTAAGCAGTGGCACATCGAGCCTTACTTCTAAAGTATGTGAAAATTGAACACAGCAGTAAATTCAGGCTCGAAAAGCTTCTAATTGAACTGAAGGGGCTCATAAAACTTTATTTTCAACAGCAATACCTGCCTGTACATCTGTTTGGTTGTTCCACCCCCAGAGATCTTAAAGAGCGGGACTCTGCCTCCCGGCCGAACAGTGCCTTTCACAAGAGCCGTTCTGGCTCTCTAATCATCAGCGGCGGCTGTCAGAACAAGTGCAGAGCGGTGATGTCAGCTGGGTTTCAGGAAGTGATGGGGTCAGTCAGCCACAGTGAATCACTGTAATGGGGCCTCGGGGCAGGAGCGCAGGCGGCTCTTGTAGAGCTCTTCGTGAAAGATGAAGAACGCTGAGCTTGGAAAAGTCCAGGAGAGGAAGAAAAAAGAGCACAAAAGAAAGAGAAGAAGTTTAAGCAGGCCTAATTGTTTGCATCTGAGGGCGTAAAATGTGAAGGGTTACATCAAGAAAAGTGAAATGAGTACTGGAAGGGCCAAGATAAACTTTGGGTGGCAGAGTGGAAGGCAGAGGGTTTGAATAGATCATCTGTACCAAAGTGGGGTTTTCGGACTGAATAGGAAATGTCAAGGGCCCTTGACTCGTCTCTGGCTCATTTTAAACACAGCTGGAACAGAACAGCGGTCGACTTGTCTCTGCCACGGCAGCTGTGCCAGCTCCTCCACTCAGCCCAGGGCAGAGCGATCCCTGAGTCTCTTGCAGCCCAGCCAGCTCCCGCCTTTGCCTCTGCTTTGCAAACAGCTCAGAAATGGGATCTTAATAAGCCCCTGAGCGGCAGAACCTTATGAAAATATTAAAGCCAAGAGATCCTGGGATGGAGACTGGAACAGTTTAATAATACATTAAAAGGTCGTTTGCAGACATTTCAAGCTGGTTGTTGGCAAGACTAAGCACAACGGCTTAAATGTGTGCTGTGAGAACAGGAGAACAAGCATGGGCTGAAGATCCTCCTCCACCCAGCCCTCATTTATCACAATCAACTGAACATGCTGCTTTGTGCTTTAAATAATTTGGTTTGCTACTAATTCTATTTAATTTATATGCACATTTGAAATATAACATAACAAACATGAAGCATTACTGACAGAGGTACAGCACAGCTCACGCACAGGAAAGACCTTTGAACCACAGTGTCTAACTTTTGATGAACAAGAACTTCAATCCAGCCTCGCAGTTTTATTATAGTTCATCCTGATAATATGCTACAGCTGGTTTTCACAGTCAACACTGCAAAACTGGAGAACAGTAGTATGCACACTACTAATGCAGTAGTGGTCATATAATGTTATCAAATTATAAAACAGAAATCAGTTAATGTGAGTAAATGTTAAAATGTTTTGTTTGTTCCCTGCTCTGATTCAGAGGAAACCACCTCGAGTAATAGACTCTGCCTTAATAGAAAATATTTAAAAATAAATTGAAAAACACTTGAACAAGGTGCTGAAAGAGAGTGCAGTGAATCTCAGCCTATTGGTCTCTTGTCTTGATCCAGATGAGCGTATTTCCTTTCTTCAGGCCTGTTCCCATAGGCACCACTTTAGACAGAGGGACAGCCTCAGCGACAGTGATGCTTAATGTTTTATTCTTAAGCAATTTTTGGCAGTCGGAGATCTTTTGAAATCAGTGGAGCGGGAAATGTCCGTAGCCTTAGGGCAGCCTCTGCAAAACGGATTTGCTTTGTAGTCTCTCCAAGGGCAGTAAAAATGTACGTGGAAAGACAGATTATTCTGTTGTTTCTTACACCAGGCTTATTCAATACATTGCAACCATAGTCATCATAGACCAACCTTGAAATTCTTACCCCACCTTCACATGTGGGGATGAATAGCTCTGGTTTCTAGAAGGCTGCTGGTTAATCTTTAAAAAAAGATACCAGTGTAAGCACTGAAACATAACAAGTGGTCACAAAACAGCTGCAAGGTCTTTATTTATGGAACCGTGAAGTAACGCAGATTTCACAGCACCAGAAAGCAGAACTGTCTAGACTTCTAATTCTGCTTCTTCGATAGTAAGCATCTACAAACCACTATTTCTCCCTTTTTAGGGCCCAGAAGTGATATACTGTATGTACTGTCTGACAAGGAAAACTCTCCAGGGTTATAGTGATGTTTTGGCAACTATATATACAATAATGTCATGAATTTACAAAATAATGTTTACACAATTTTTACACTTAATATTTTAGTCAAACTGAATGCTCAAACTGAAGTCCTCAAATGGTAAGATACAGTATGTTACAGTACATGTTAGCAAACTAAAGGAAAAAAAATGAAATGCATGCAGTCCATAGGTATTTACTGTAGATCCATGGACTCAATCACCTTTGATTGAGAAGCAATTACAGTCACAAATCTTTTTGGCTTTGAATGTGTAGAGTAGGTTGTATTTGTAAGAAATATTAATTTTTACTTCAAATTGTCATGACTGCAAGCTTAAAAGCAACAATATATTTTTTGTTGGCACTTTTGTACGGCACTTACTAATGTATATAGATGTGTGTGTTATGGGCAGATGCCAAATTTGGGTACTTCATGAAATTCTCAGGCAACTATGGTCAGAAACTGAATTATCCTTGAATGTTACAGTACATCACCTCAGTTTCTGCCTGGGTACTTCAAAAAGTACCCACAAATCGGAAAAGAAACAAGTAGTGTTCTATCATTATGCTGGTCTGGAAGCAGTAAATAAAAACACACTGTTTTTGAGAGAGACATATACTGTACTACTGGGACTGGCCTTAGTGCCCTCCCTTACTCTTTACATGTTGTGAATGAAGATCCTGACACCATAAAACAGAAAGAGAAATGTATTTGGCAATAACAGCACTATCAGAGCTTTTAAGAGGGCATGTGGTTCACATATTTTAAATTCCAATGGTATATTTCTTCACACTTGACAGTGAAACTTGTCTCAGTGGAACCATGAGGAAAATGCAGAAGTAGTTAATTTAGAGCTGACAACAGGAGACATGTCTTTACTCAGATACACGAGTCTGAAAGAAGCTACGTGTTAATGTTATTGAAAGTAATTCCTTCAATATCCAAAAGAACTTTTCCTTTGTAACCAAACTCACGAAACTAGACTGAATGTACCTGTGGTCTTTGTAATGTTCTTTGACACCGTGGTTCTGTCTGCTGCAGTGACTGTGTTTCTTTCCCACAGAATTGAACCCTCGCTTCTCTAGCACCTTGTCCTCGTCCTCCCTGGGACCAACCCCCTACTCTGTGGAGGACATCACCTCCTCCATCGATGATGACCAGACCACCCCAGCCATGGATATTGTCACCACTGCCACCTCGCCGCAGTTCATTGGCAAGGGACTGAACGAGAACCTCATCCCCATCTACTGTTCCATCCTGGCAGCCGTGGTTGTGGGGCTGGTAGCCTACATTGTCTTCAAGAGGTGAGACCCCCCTCTGGAGATTGCTGGGCAGGGCAGGACTACAATCTCTATCACAAAGATGGACACCAACAAAGTCAAGCTGTTTTTTTAATTACAACACCTCTCTGCATGAGTGTATGCATCAGACTCTATAGGATGACCAGCTCCAAGCTATCACATACTACAGGGGAGGAACAGATAAAGGTTTATTCCATGCTGAAAGGGAAAGAAAAGACAATGTTTTGTCTGTGGAGCCCTCTTCAGGTACGACACCTTTGCCTGTTCCTTTGCAGCCTACATACAGTACACTGAGGCAGCTATCCACTTGAACATACTGCAGTGTTTGTACAGTATATTCTCTGTTTTGAGCTTGCTATCGTGCTCAAGGTGACAGTGTCACGGTGCCACCTCAGTTTCTTATTGCAGTACAAAGAGAAGTTCATTGTGGGAGCATTGTGGTTTGACCTTTTGGATGAAAGGTGGCTGGTCAGCTGGCTTGCTGTGTAGTCCTTCCAACACACTAGGCTTCTGATTTTACCAACCTCGAAGTCTCAATTACTAAACTGATCCACTTTCTTGATCATTTGAAAAAATATACCTCTGTCCATCCATTTTTGACCACTTTATCTAATTCAGGGTCATGGGGAGCCAGAGCGTATCCCAGCAAGCAATGGGTGCAAGACAAAATACTGTACATCTCGAACTGGATGCTAATCTAGTGCATGGCACACACTGACACACACGCTCACACCAGGGCCAATTTTCCCAGCAGCTTCCTACCAGTTTATGTTTGCGCTGTGGAATGAAACCCATGTAAACACAGACAGAACATACAAGCTCCATGCTGTTGGCACCCAGGAACTGAACCCAGGGCCCCAGTACTGCGAGACAGCAATGCTAAACACTGCTCCATCTTGTCACTTATTGAATATACATTTGATTCACTATGCAAACATTCTAAGGTTTGGAGAAAGGTTCCCCTTAATTACAGCTGTCATGTAGAAAAACTAACACTTCAGCCCTCCAATGACTAACAGGCTGTTTTAAAAAGTCCATCTACAAATCAGTGCTGTTAATACAGCTTCAAAATCCCTTGCCAGCATAACTGTGATATCGAACTAGCTTGTTTCAATTTATGGTTTGAACACTCTGCATGACATCAGCTTTTCATTAGCAGATAGCTAGATCTTTAACTATGAAATAGATGGCTTCATGACCTTCTATTAAAGCTTTAAAAGCATACAAAGGGGAAAGAGATGTACATGGAAAGTCATGATGTCTGTTAATGGTGATCAGTATTAAATACATCCCTGAGTTCCTGATGACAGGCTGCGATTGCACTTCCAAGACTCTTAAAGTCAGGCAGCAGGTGCAGCCAAACATAGAGCACGGGGATGATAAAAACCCTGTCTTTGGGGGTCCTTTTTGGTTGATATTTGGCATTTTGTTGATATTTTGAAATTTATTTTGATATTATTTGGATGGCATCTTCATTCACATTGACCTGTGAGGGTTAAATAATGAAACATGGTAGCTTTAAGAATAAAGTTGTCTGTATAGCTGCCCAGGCACTGAGGGAGTCTGCCCTTAATCCTGAGTTCTGACTAGGAGCCACATTATAAAATATTCAGGCACAATGATGCAGGGTGTGATACTGGCCCACTTAAGGCACAAGAACTAAAATACAGGCAAAAGAAAGGCAATAAAAAGCCACATGTAAGGCTCTAGATTTTGTCATATATAATATAAATAAATATAAATATATATTTTTTGTCAAGTGTGTGGTTTGTGCACAGGACCAAATGGTAATTTACACTTTAAAGAATTGGTTGAATCCACTGTAATTGAGGAAACTTCACTGTATTGCTTAACAGCTGAGTTCATCATGGAGCAATAGAAATTGCAATATAAAATTAAACTAGTAATATACAAAAATAATTAGGGATAACAGTACCGCAAATGTAAATCAGAAAAGGTACAGTATTTCACATCTGTAGCTGTAATTTAAAATAGTATGTACAGTATTTCATTTTCAATTGCAAACTGTTTCAGGATAGATTCTGGTTAAGTTTTCCTCTTTCTATATACAGTATATACTGTAGTATACTATAATGCAATCAGAAACCTGTTTTTCAAGCAGTAGAAAAGTAAAGAAAGAAACATTTCTGAAATACATATTCATTCATACAGTAATAATAGGAATTAACTTTCAGTTCTCAAGACATTTTGTAATTGAGTATACAGTAGTTTAAGATATGGATAGACGGCAAGAAACAGATATGGGCATTACTGCTTTAAGATTAGACTTGAATCAGGCACAGAAGAATGGGCAGGCACAGTATGATCTGAACTAGGACTTCTTTTACGTCAGTGGGTCCCTGGAGGTCCTGGAGGAACACTGTCTGCTGTTATTTTAATTCTAGCCGAGCTCTAAACCTCCAGTGCTAATTTATGATTTAAATGATCTGATGTTTGTTTAGACTTTTATTAAACGTCAGTCAGTAGAGAGTGTGAAAAATACCCCAGGGGTACTGTTGTCAACATCTGCAGCACACACACAACTGTACGCAGCCTGTGTTTGCTTGGCTTTATTTCTGACTAAACCACTCTTACTAGTTCGGCTGATGTTGAAGAGATGTTTGGGAATGACTCACCTGGATGAGGGTGCTCTTGAAACTTACTCTGACACTCTGAAACCCATTTGACCTTTAAGAGCTGAAAGCAAAATTGCAAATGTGCCTCTAACAAAAACCTGAAATCAATTAGTCTGTGATTAAGAACTCATTTATTATGAGTATTTAATGTGATTAAGAAAAAGCAGCTGACGCAGTGTTCTTCCAGGACCAGGACTGGAAACCACTGTTCCACTGATTGGGCTGAACTGCTTCATTCATTGTTCCCTTTGGTGCTTCTGCATAGTGGATCAGCTCAGAGTGAGCTGTGTTAAAACATGCTGAGGAACTCAAGCCCCATCCTTCCCTGCCCCCCCCACCCCGTACAGGTGGAACAGCTGCAAGCAGAACAAGCAGGGAAACAACAACCGCACGGTCAACCAGACGCCCTCCCCCGAGGGAGAGAAGCTGCACAGCGACAGTGGGATCTCAGTGGACAGCCAGAGTCTGCAAGAGCAGCAGCAACAGCAGCAGAGCCAGTCCCAGACACAAGGTGGGCGTCACCGATCACGCATGGCCACGGATAGGTGCCATTTGGGAAAGTGGCTGTACGAAAACTAAACCTCTGCAGAAAGAACAGTATGAGAAATTGTAGTCCAACACTATTTTGAGATAAGATAAGATCACTTCATTGGCCATATACAATTTCTTGCATTAGGAATTTGTCTTTTCACATACCCCAGCTTGCTCTCCATGAGAGGCACAGACAGGGAGAGAAGCTTGGGGTCAGAGTGCAGGATCAGACATTCTCAGGGGCTCAACAAAATAGGATTCCTGCCAGCCATGGGATTTGAACCAGCAACCTCCCAGCTACAGGTGCAGATCCTTAGCCACAGACCTATGGCTCCGCCCTGATTTTTTTTGCCATGTAGGAGGGAACACAATACAGCAAGAAACAGCATGAGTATTGTAACGCTTGGGGGTTCACGTGGGCGCCCTTGCCGCTGCCGCATCAGGTCGGCCCCCCACCGTTGGGGACTTGAACCTGGGCCTCCGGCGTCACTCAACAGGGACCCAGCCTGTTGAGCTAAAGAGAGATCTCCCCCCAGCCCAGCGGCCAGGGAAGGGCAGGAAGGGCGGTGATGTCACCGCTGTGGTAAGACGGCTCTTACACACTCACTGGTGGCCGTATGCGTTACAGTATTGTATATAAACAGAGAAAAACTGAAATTTAATACATAAGAAAGGTTCGAACCAGTGTTGTGTAGGGGCATAGCAGTCAGCTGTAATTGTACAGGAAAAAATCCCTGAGGCATATAAAATGTGAAATATGAAAGGTGAAATATGAAAAATGTGAAATGTGGAATAAAATGGGGGTCTAGCCCTGGATGTTGTGATCTGGTGTATAAACCTCCCACAGGGCTTGTTAAAGAGTCCCTGCACAACCCGGACAGCTGAGAGAGATCGGATTCACATAATCACAGGGGGTCCCACTCCCAGCGCCAGGCAGGCTGATCTCCACAACCGGAGCTGTTTTACTGCAGTACAGCTTGACCCAGTGTCTACCGGGGACAGAAATGATTTTGATTTTGCTTATGGATGAATGGCTCATGATTGCTCATATTTCCAATATTTCCTTCCCTTCCTTATTTAGCAGCAGCAGGGAAGCAAATATAACAATTTTATGACTATTTTGGGAAATAGGTAAGACACCCAATTCCTTGCAATTTGATCCACTTCAGTTTTCATTCTGAAAAGATAAATTGCAGGATGTCTTCAGTCCAAGAAGAATCTCAATAGTTCTTTTTTTTCCTATAGTTGTATTATTTTTCCTACTCCCATTCACAAGCCTATGATACTATCTGTGTTCCCAGGGTGTGAATGTCAAATAAATTGGAAGTACTGTAGGGTTACAGAGACATGACAAAACTCCATATCTGTCCTTTAATACAGAACAGACATTGGACTATTCTGCTGTCCTCGAGTCTTAGAGCAACTACTTCTTGTTGACTAATTTTGCATCCTGGTTCTGTGGTCCAAGTTATAGGAGAGAAAATCAAGATCCGCAAGTCTCTTTTCCTTCAGCAAAGCCAGAGCAACATGCGCAAGAGAGGATACACTCTGAACAGAATGCCAGCCCATCACAGGGCAGACGCACAGACACAAACACAGACAAGCAAACACTCACACCAGTTCCAATCTTCCCAGAAGCCAGTTTACTTACTGTAACAATATGTTTTTGGACTCTGGGAGGAAACAGGTGCACCCAGAATGTCCAAACACTTTCAGTTTCAGAGCCACAGCTTAATTCTGGAAAGTGAAAAGTTGCTGAGATACTGTAGCTTAGCAGTCACCACTGCCTGCAGACATGCAACTTTGGCATTCTAGCAGTTACAGAGGACTGTTACCAAATTTCACGTGAAACACACTATTAAAGCAAAGAGGAAAGGCATCACCATCAAGCATGAAGAAACCTTGCTGTATTAAAAAATATATTGCAGTCAGCCTGCGATTCAGTAATGCTGCACATTCAGAAGCCCTGGATTCTTATTCATGGGTATTTAAAGTCTATGCACCAAGGCAGCCACAGCTCCAGCTGCTAATCCTGGCCGTGAAGCAGTGGTGAGCTGTGGGGATCCTGTGTGTGAGAGCCGCTCACAGGCCTGCTCATTACCAGGTGCGTTCTGACACTGCACAGGCCTATCTGCTCCCAGCAGTCCTGCCTTGTTATTCATGACAGGCCTGGGCTTGGGGGTGTCTGGGTGTTTAATAGGTGCTAATAAGTGGTTGTGGTGTCTCCACAGCCACAGCTCTCCACAGAGTAAAGTGTTAAAATCCCTGGATTTCCTCCTAAAGCCTACAGCTGCTTAATGCAGCCCAACAACATTCATAGAAAATCATGTCAATAATAACTGGTAAAGATTAGATCCCGCTTAGTGATATCAAACCATCATCCTTCATCTGTATTTGCATGTCCATCCCATACATTCATTTTCTAACTGCTTTATCCAGTACTGGGCCCCAGGGGAGCCGGAGCCTGTCCGGGCATTCAAGATGGGACACACCCTGGACTCCAGTCGCAAACAGACACACACACACACAAAAGTGTCAATTTTTCCAAGTCATTTAACCCCAAGGAAACCCATGCAAACACAGAGAGATCATACAAATTCGCCATAGGTAGCACCCCAGGAATTGAACCCAGGATGCAAGCTCTGTGAGGCAGCAGCGCTCACCACTGTAACACCACGCCGCCTATTTGCAATATCCTTTTTTCAAAAAAACAAAACCTCATCTTCTATTTCTACATTATTCCGTGTTCAGCGATTTTCAATCAATCCAGACTTCTTCTACAAACAGCCTTTGTAGTGGTGCAAGTAATTTCATCATCATGCTTGAAGGAAAGATGGCTCGTGTGTGGAGCTATAGAGCACTTCAGGATTAATGGAGGAATGATGGCCCCTTTTCTGGTATCACAAGCTCCCAGGCACCCAGGATGTATCAGGGCTCTTCTGAAATCCCTTTCCACCCATTCAGCCCAGTGCTGCACAGCTGGTTCTGCACCACAGCTTTTGGAATCCTGTTTTACTAATGACATGAGCCCAAACATAAAAACAGCAATAACTGAAATACAGGACTCAATTTACACCGTACACGTGGCCTTTCTTGGAAGTATCCATTTTAAAGCCGTGCTAATGCTCAGACTGCTTCGAATTATTCATTCTAAAGCATTAAAATTTGACCACAAATACTAATTTCCTGTGGTGCCCAAGATAGGTTTGAAATCTCAGTCATTCCACATGCTGAGAAAGAAGTTTTGCACAATCCTTTAAATAGCAACAAACATCCCCTTCAGTTTGAAAGTCTTTTATCTTCCTGCCAATTCTATACTTTTGGAAAGGTGCCAATTTGTATCTCTGGCGTTTAACCATAGGGGTGCAGCCAACTCAAGCTCATGTCCAGGAGCCACTCAGTCTTTCAGTACAGCTCCCTTCTCAACAGAGCCATTCCCCTCCCTGTCAATCTGCTGTGCCCTCCTCTGTTTGCTGTGCTGATATTACAACCCCGAATTATCAGGGTTGCAGGATATGCCTTTTGACTCAAAGGAACTCCAGTCCTGATCTTACAAACTGATCCCTTTGAACAAACAGAGGCTTTGGTATATGATCCCTGTCAGTGAAAAGTAGTCCAGAAAACTCAAGGAGGGGTGTGTAATGTTTTTGCAAACAGCTCCAGGGCTCTTTCAGAAAGGCATGCAATCCCTCTGATGTCTGCCTAATGATTCTTCACGCTGGACGTGTTCCACGGTGTTCAAAATTGCACAAAAAACTCACTACACACTGCCATGGATGAACTATTTTGAAACAATTTTGAGCATGCCTTGAAGAACCTGTTTTACACTGTCAAAATGAAATGCTTTGCTAGGTCTTAAATTCTATGTAAAATGTACTCTCAGTTCGGCTGGGTACAATTTACAGAAGCCCACCTGTGACTCAAAACTTCATTTATTTATAATGCAGTTCTATAGTTGATTCATTTACCAATTTCTGATTAAATTCTTAAATCAATGCTAATTTTTGTACTGGTCCATCCAGCAATTCATTAATTTATTAATCAGTTCAGCAATTACTGTATGCATTTTTTCACCAGCTAACATTTTCTTCATGTATAATGTAATTAGTTCAATGATTCAGGCAACTGTTTATAAATCTGCTTTTACTTTGGGTTCCAAGGTGAATCCTTTGCTCTGCGATTGACAGATTAAAACAGGGACATCAGTCAATGCCACGCCATGATGAAAGCACACCAGAACTAGTTTTGAAAAGAAATGCTCCAGCCCTGTACAGAAGATTTTCTGTAAATGCTTAATTTCCCGTGCAGTGGGCAATGACCGACGGACCTTTGTGCGGTGACAGAGATGGTACAGTGGGCTTGGCAGCTGGAAGTCCCAGACCTTTACAGGTCTCTGCCAGTGTTGGAAAAATGTAATGGTACCTACCTTCCCCCAGCCTAAAAAAAGACTTAATGTTAGTAAATATTTTATAGATACCAGTCTGTTTACTGTGCTGCACAGTGTTAGCATCACTGCTTTGTAGTGCTGGGGCCCTGGGTTCAACTACTAGTGCAGTATCTGCATCATGTTTTCTCTGCATGTTTGTGTTGGTTTCCTCCAGGTCCTCCATTCAACAAGTGTACAAAACTCAAAATGTCAGTAATATTATTGGAAATCTCAGCTAGAAATCTAAACTTTCTTTATTTCCATTTTGAGAACTGCAGCTTGGGTCAAAACCCAACAGCCTGACACTATGTCTCAGACCTAACTAAAGCTTGTCTAGTGTTTAGAGTAGGTGAATCCTCTGTGACTCCTACCGGTACATAGAGGGATGGTGATTAATTGGCTTAAAGTTAAAAAGATTACTAAAATATTTTTCCTTAAAGGGAAAATCTTTCAATGGACTCTCACTGCAGTTAAATTTATCTCTTTAGAAAGATGAGTGAGAGAGGAGAACTCTCAGGGGAGGTCTGTTCTAAACTGAATTCCTATATTTCAGCTGCATATTCACCTTATAAATAATCCAACCTCAGTCCTAGTTGCATTTTAATTGCTCTGCTCAAGTACAATTTCTCTTCATCCCGCTATCAAACTTGTAACTGTACTCTTGACTACTCTCACTATGAACCTACTATATAAAATCATCTCTCGATTGTTTTTCAACCTTAGTTTCAGATCTGTCCATCTCCTTTAAATATTTTAAAAAACAGTGATCAGATACCTGAATCAATAGAGCCCCCAGTGGTACATTTAATAATTACAGTTCCAAGTTCATCATTGCAGGGAAATAAATCCATGTGGGCTATTCTGTTGTTGTTGATTAAGTGGCATACCAAATTTTAATATCCTAACCTCAAATTTCTAATTTTTCCTGTCTTTTACATTCTTCTTAAATCCCAATAAATTCTTGTGGCTTTTTAAAAAATAATGCCACGGAGTAGATTTGATCAAAACCAGAAAAGGCTAAAGAAGAAAGTCTTGCAGAGTCTTTCAAACCTGCAGAAATTCAACCTACTCATTTCAACGCCCACAATATAAAGGTTAACTTTCATTGGATCAAGCTGAAAAATGCCAGGGCACCAGACACTGCTTTGTTTATACACCAAAAATACAGTTTTGCTTTATTTTTCCATGTCAGAGCTGGCCAACATATTTTTGAATGTGTGGGGTCTATGTCAAGCAGACCTTTATATAATTAGGTTTTCAAACTAACTGTAGTTTTATAATAATAATAATAATAATAATAATAATAATAATAATAATAATAATAATAATAATAATGTATTAATGTTGTTCATTTGTATCATAGTGTAATTTTTCCAGAAAAATTAAGTGTGATCAGTGAACAGTGGCAGATGCTATCAGATGTGTTGGATCTCAGTCCCAAGCCAGCTTGCATTTTAATATCTGTTAAAACATGAACATGAATCGCCAGATCTGTAGAATGCGATAGGATTCTGCTGCAATATGATCAGATTTCTGATGCGAAAGCTTTTCTTTGAAGTTATGGACATAGGGAAAATGTCTGACTGTACATTCAGAATAAGGAAGTACAAACATTTTTATTTTTGTTTAACAGGGATGTAAAATGGATGTTTTGTACATTGGGAACTTTTGGATCCTGCTCCATCCCAATAGCTCCTCAGTGACAGTTCTTTCGCACAGGTGCTTCTGTAGAACAGGTTACAGGCTGTAAGGATGGGGCACTTTGTTCCTAGGAGCTTGATCTAAGGATCTAAGGATCTCATTCAGCTGCTTCTTGAAGACCCAAGGGAACAGGCCTGAGAAGACATGTGGGGGAAGCTTGTTTTAGGAACCCACTATCCCTATATCACTATATAAAGAATATCACGTTCTCCGTCCTCAATGCACTTTCTGGTGTGGCTTCCACTTGTGCCCTTGCTTCATTGCAGAGCACTGACAGCTTGATCTCAGGGGGCTAATTTTCTCACCCTCTCTCCCTAGTAGTGAAGACTGATGGAGGGTCCTACCCCAGCCTGCCACCCCACAAGCAGGAGGAAGTGGAGAAGCTGCTGAACGTGGGCGCCCAGGAGGAGACGGACTGGTGCAGCCTGGCGGGGCTGCTGGGATACGAGGAGGAGCACATCAACACCTTCCGGCAGGAGGAGCATCCCGTGCGGGCTCTGCTGTCTGACTGGGCCAGCAAGGACTGTGCCACCTTGGATGCCCTCTGCACTGCCTTGCGCAAGATGAAGAGGGAGGACATCGCAGAGAGCCTGCGGCCGGAGCCCACGGCCACCTCGATGGTCTGAGCATGGAGCAGCGTGTTATCCAGCAGGGCCCAGGAAGGAGGGATTGTGGGAAGGAAGGGGGTGGGCAACTAATTCCCTTCCGATGGTTGATTTGGGAGGGTGGTGGTGTTTTCATGAAGGATCTAGTAGATGGCCTTGCCCTCCCAGTCCACACCTCCCTCTCATTCCTCAGTCTGGAATCCCCTCTTTTAACCCATCCCACGTAACCCTCCTACCCTATACCCTGCCACTGCTTTATAAAGACTTGAGTGCACTGAGGCATCCATTTTCAGTATTGTCCTGCTTTCCTTGTCCCTAAGACATGACTCCCCTGGCCCTACAGGAAACATCCAGATATCCAGAGTCACCACACTGTGACTTATCGCATCCTACAGTCGTCATGTTCATGTTTATAGCCATAGCTAACCATAACCATCATAGTCATAGTCTTAGGCCTCTTTGATGAGTCTTTTTAGGACTCGATCATCTACACTACCCTCCCTGAAGCATTTCCCTCCCATTGTGTTTTCCACGACACAGGAAGAATGGGGGGGGTCTGTTCTACCCCTCTACCCCTGTATTTCGTTAGTCTTGTGAATAACAACCTGCCACCATATCTGTATAACCTAACCTGTGGTTGCAACCAGGCTGTTTCTGAGCCCCGTCCTCCCTGTGTTCTTTCCCCTTCACTGTCATTTTCAGGGAGGTTGGGGTCTCCCCCATCCACTCAATCTAACAGATTCTGGTTCTTGGCTTTTTTTAACCCCATTTGGAAATGTGGAATCAAAGCCTGCAAGTGAGTGTGAAACAATCAAAGCCATCCCCTCCCCCACTCTGCCATCTTTGTTATTTTTTTAGAAGTATACTTTAGTGCTCACTTTAGACATATACTAATCCCATTAACTTGTATATTTTGTAAAATAAACTATGCCATCTTATGAGACTAGACACAAGTGGCCAATGTCCAGCATTTGATAGTGGGAAAGGAGCTCCCCCTCCAGGACTAGATGTCTGTCATATTGGCACTCATATTGAATACATACCATGGCTGAATCTCCAGTGTGCTAGACGATGGACATATAACTGGCAGTGTGGCAGGACTGTAAGCATCGTGACAATGCAAGGATGATTGAGAAGAGAATGCCAGCTAGCCCATGCCAGATTGTGCAAGATCTAGCTCAGATTCTACTGCCTTGACTTGAGAATCCCGAGGACCATACACAGTTGTGCCACGTCTCCTTCTGTTTTTTTTTTTAATTATTTTTTTGATTTACAAGTTATTGGGGGCTCTGTAGCTTGAATATGCAACTGGTAGAATATCGCAGTTAATCTGAATCAGAGTTTCTCCCCTGCCTCTCCAAGGCAGCAAGTTATGGGACTAATTTTCAAGCAGCCCACAGTGGCAGGTGCTTGAGTGCAATACAAACCCAGACAATCGGTTTTCTTACGCTTTGCTGTTAAAACGGCAACACAGAGGATCAGACAGAAAACACAGATTGTGTGCCTGTGTCATGCAGAAATCGGTGGTGCAGTTGAGACTGCTGATGAAAGATGAGCAAGGGGAACCCTCTTGCCCCCCCTGGCAATTCTAAGTTTTATTTGTTGATCTTAATGGAATATAATAACAGGCACCTGACTGCATAATTGGTAGAACCTGACAATTAAGACAGGGGAAAATCAATGAGCTGTCTCCCCAGCCTGCCATTTTCATAGACTCCATTAAAGAGATCAAACGCCTATTTAATGCAGCTCTTGTATGAGCACTAAAACAAAAAAATTAAAAAGGAATTAATGCTAGTTCATAAATAATCTGCATGTGGGTAGGAAATGTCAAAATGAAACCATGTCATACAGGTTATGAATACATTTCAGAATGCTCCACAGTAAGAGACTCCTAATATTTGCCATATGGTCTGTGTTGAAAAGTACGGAATAGATTAGAGAAGCAGTTTTAACCAGTATGTGTGTAGTGTGGCGGTTTTGTCCTGCTCAGGCAAAAAGCTGTAAAGGCAACATACACATGTAGCAAATCTGTAGGTGGGGTGTGGTTACAGTGTATAGGAGCACCTGAATTCTGAAGTGTGTCCTGCAGACTTTAGGCTTTCTGCCTAAAGTTGGAAATGTTGTGTTACACATTGCTTAAGACTGGCTTCTCTCTGATCCTCTGTGCTGCCTCTAGTCAGTATGACACCAGGCAAACTGTAAATGTACAGTATAATATACACACATTGCCTCAATAACAGCTTGAAAGTTAAATTCAGGGGTGTGTATTTCTCAGGGTTCAATTTCTTTGTGCAAAGACCTCATTCATAACTAGGTTTCCAAAAGCAATTGCTGGGAAGTGGAAAACAAAATAGAAATAAAGAAAAAAACAGTTATCTGTGGCCAAAAATATTTCCACGGATATAAATAGCAGATATAAAATAAAATAGCAACAGATCAGATAAGGTTTTATACCTTGTTACTCATGTTTCCCAATTTGAGGTCTGCAGTTCACTAAGTCAAAAGGTTTCAGTAAGGTTAAATAAGGATCAGTTTAGCCCTTTAACATAGGAAGCCTTAAAAGATTTAGTTTAACAACACCCAGAAAACCTTCTGGATTGTGGCCTTTAATTTTCTTAAAACCCATAGCAAAGCTTTCCTAGCAAAAGATGATTCATTTAAATGTGCACAGCTTTGCGTGATGTTTACTTGACAGGATTTTCATACTGGCCTTGCTGTAAGAGATCACTTAGCATCTTACACATGAAAGTTGTTTGCTTTCTGTTAGCAAACAAATAGTATTCAAGGCACAACAATCCAGCAAAGAACAGTGCAGTACAGAACTCTCCCAAAAAACATACCCTTGTATTTGACTTTTAATGCTAATCTGCATCTAAGATCAGGGAACATATTAACTTAACCTAACACACTGTGGCCTGGCCTGTAAGGATAGAAGTGCTCAGCTCAGAAGTAGAAGGGCTTGTGTCTCAGCTACAGGAAAATCTCAAGTTTAATCTGAGGCTCAGTTAATCGGAAGAAGTGATCTATTGAATCACTAAAGTGCGTTTTCGCGTTGGTGAGAAAAGCTTTTGTTAATTAAAAAATAATAAGCCATTATTGGTAACACAGTAAGAGCAGGAATAGTTTAATAAACGTATGGGGACCCTGCCTTATTAAAACGAACAGATGATCTGTAATGACACAACGCCAAGCTCAAAGATGAGCAGACATAAACACAGCGGTATCGGGTAACTTGTCGGTGTTGTGCGTTTCTCAGGACCAATGCACACATTCATCCAGGAGGTTAATGCAATTTCTAATTTAATAATCATTTGGATACCTTGAAAAGAAAAGCACTGACCAAAGGTTGGCCAGATCCTGTATGTAAATCCAATGTGCTCTTCAATGCGTGTTTCAGTAAAAGCAACTCTCCACAGTGCTGGCTGAGTATCCCATGGCCTGGGGTTTGATGACCAGACCCAGGCTGCTTCACTCTTAGCTCTGTAACCACAGGCTCTGTATGCATAACTGGAAGGTGCATAGGAGCTACGATTCTTTTTCGATTTGTCACAAACTCTGCATTTCCTATTGCTAACATAAAACTGTATCTGAATAACAGATTGACTTGTTGACTTGGTCCTAATTGGGCTACAGACAAGGGAAAGTAAATGCCTGTCCTTTATGCTACCAGTTTGGTTTTCAGTTTTCTCTAGATTGCCTGAGCAAGAGTTTCTAGGTTCCAGCTTGGCCCAATAGTTCCAAAGATTATTTTCAGAACAGTGCTTTGGACTTTTTTAAAATCAGGATCAATTCTCCATCAGGCTATACTGCTAAACTGGAAAGTGTTTTGTCTTTATTATGCCATGTCAGCAATAGATAGCACACACTACAGTTGACTCTCTACATCCTTCAAGTAAATGGGAAAGGGAATAAATAAAAATTTATTAAAAAGGGCAGACACCAGTATTATTCACATTCATTATCTGATTATGCAAGACTATAGTCTTCTTTGGTGATAAATTTTAATTTAAAAAATCAATAAATTCTTAAATCTGACATTAGAGATTGGGTCATAACTGTGATAATCATTATACAGTAGGTTTGAGGTGACTTAACAAACATGACCCACATTATTCCTCATTATACCACAAGTGACAGGGCCATACTAGAACCCAAACTGTCACCCATGTAAAGCAATAGAAAACTTTCTGTGGGGTTGTCCATTCCTGTTGGTAGTCTCAGTGGACATCTCTTTAGGCATTCCAATGCAAAGGGGAGTGCCAAGAGATTGAGAACTCTCATTCTGTGAACCGGAACTACAGACGACAAACAGGTCAACAGAGAGGTGTCTACAGAGCTGTTACCACTTCCAGGGGACATGCAGGGACTGAACATATACTGAGACCTGACCAGCTGATTTGAACATGCAACAGATTTTTTAAAAATCGACGCCAAGAGTCAAGATATACTGTGATAGAAGCTTTTGTTTCTTATTCTTTTCAAGCCTGATTTCATTATACCGTTGTTGAGATCAACAGAGCAGGCCTCACTGTGTGAATATCCCCCTCTGTGTTCCAGCTACAGCTGCAAAAACATCTGGATATCATAGGGTGTCCCAGTGGTAGACAGGGGTGTAAGTTTAGGTTCACGTGAGGCTTCCTTGTGCACTGCCATTTATGCTTGAAACAGACCAGTAGTGTTAGAAGTCAAGCCAAGACACTTTTCATTCCTTGCTTCCCAATATTATCACAAATTAACCTATTATGCAGAATATCTAGGATATTATTAATAGAGTCTGCAAATAATTGATGCAGTCCTATAAACAGTACTGGCTCAATTTAAATTGTTTGCCACTTATGTGGTCCTTCATCTGTTCCTGAAGAGTCTTTAACCTTTCAATGCATTGCTTAGTTAATATCCATTTTATTGGATTATTAAACACAATAAGATCCTTCTGCATGAATTACAGTACAAGTACATAATTAAGAACAGCATGTAATTCTCTCTGGAGGTCTCCTCTTCCTGATTTAACAGCTACTGCACCTGGAGAGGGGATTTAATTTAATAATACTTTAATAGCTGATATTTGTATTTTAAACGTACACTTTCCACAACCATGAAAATGACCTGTGCTACTTCACCCGGATTTGACAAGATTCTAAAACATATCACAGATAGGGAAGAGCGCATTCACATTTACAAGCAAGAAATGGCAGTTCAATTCATCTTACAGTTTTACAGTACGTGCTGGTAACTTAATGACCTCAGGATTTCATACAGCCATTTCTTGAAAGGTCCCAGGGAACCTGTTTCAATAGCCTAAAGGAAAGATGTTCTTCCGAATCTCAGTCTTGAATGAGCTTCCTCTTCTTATCCAAGAGTGTCCCTGGGTCCTTGTTTCACTATTGATCCTTTGGATTAACTTTAATTTAACTTTAATTTACCTTCATCACGGTCCTAATCTTCCTGTTGAACTTTGAATACTTATATTAAATCCTCCTGTGATCACCTGTATTTGAAACTGAAGAGATTGCCATCAGCTTAGTCACATTTAAAGCTTAAGCTTGATAACCATTACCTGCATTACAGACTGATCTCAGGTTGAAATTCAGATGCAAAATGTCAGTCAAATGCTTATTTTTCTGTAGGGTTTACTGAAATGTGATTCAGAGATGGGATTCAGGGTCTGATTGATAATTGTTTGCAGTATTTCTCTTTTTTCGGTCTCTTTTTAAATAGTGCAACTTCCCATTACGTTTCCTTAAATCCTTAAGAAAAGGCCTGTAACAGCTCTGTAGATGCATTCCATAAATCCAGTCCCCATGTTTACAGCTGTATGTGTGAGACAGCATCCACAGACCAAACCAATCCAGTTTGCAACACTGGGACACAGAATGGACTGGATTTAGAATGATTATGCATAAGTATTTTAGTAAAACAAGAACAAAAATCGTTTCTGTGGGTATTATAAATAATAGTTACAGCTCAGTTTACAGATGTATTTACTGCCATAACTGATAGTGCTGTGTACAACATTATAGTTCTTGTGTGAAGGTAGATAATCTGGTCTTGGAAAGGCATATGACTGTGAAGCTTATTTAAACTGTTCTACAAGTCCATTAAACCATTGACAAAAGAAGATCAACTGGGAATAAAACTTTCTCAGATTACACTCCATCACTCCAGATGACAGATACTCAAACACTTACCTGACAATCTGTTGTTTTATTTGACTATCTGAAGGTTTTCTCAATGTTTTATTCTTATATATGAGTTGTCAGTTCCTGGAAACGTTAAAATAATTTTGATATATACGGTGTGTATATATCGTGTAAATAATACCAATGAAGGCAACTTTTTTCCCAACTGTAAAAAAATATTTTGTATGTTTTTTTTATAAAACAAGGATTATTTTGTCCTTATTTGATTCTGTAATTACAATACTGGTTTTGTAGCACTTATAGTGTAAATATGTATTACAAAACTTATTGTATCACAAGTGCCTGGGTTTTTTGTCAGGTCTGTGTTCTGTTTATTGATTGAATGTGATTTTTTTTAGTCGATGCCACAGATTGTAACCTTTGTAAAAGCCTGAGATGTGGCCTCAGCGATTTGCAGTGGCCTCTCTGGATTAACTCCCCTCTATCAGACGTTCTTGAAAAGAGACGCTCAACGCCCCAGCACCCGACAGAGCTTCTGTCTCTCATGGGTCAACTGATCTCTTCCTGATTTGATTTAGCTCTACCATTGACAAACCAGGGGCCACATCACTGACATTACTGGGCCTCCTTTATTCTACAGCCTGTAAACCTGTTAGAAAACCTGTTATATCTGTTAATACACAGCTCACCCTCTGGTCTGATCTTTTTTACTTTTGGATAAAACCGTTTACTCAAAGCCTTTATCTTAATAAAATGGGACCACATTTTTCCCAGGAGCAAAAACTTTGAGTTTGCTTCTGTGAAGTTTTAATTTGACTTACTGTATATTTTAATGGTCTGTTAAAGATTTTCATGGTAAATTGCATTTAACAATGGCAAACTGTATTTTCAGTTTCAAGTGGCACACAAATATATCTAAAGAGTCAAATATACTGCTGGTTAAATTCTGAATGGGTTGTTGCGAATAGATACACTGTATAGATGTCTGCTGTGGGCTAGATGGGAAACCGAAAGTATTGTTAGTTTCTAGTTTGCCTTGATTTCTCACCACTATACTGAGAATTTTCTTTTGCTCCCAGAAACAATTTAGTAATTTGTGGCTTTCTTCCAAAATTTGGAATTTTACAGCTTCATTTTTTGCTTAATTCCCATATTCAGGGAAGGGAAATGTTTTGAATGATCATGTTTTCCCAGGACAGATGCTTGCAATCTCCCAGCCAAAATATTTTGGAAGTAGTGATGTGGTGAAAAATCTGGATAAACTCAGTTTTGTAAAACTGTATCAGTGGTTCTCAATCCTGGTCCTGGAGGATTACTGTTTTTTCGTTCCAGCTAATCACTTCATCTTTAGTGGTAACTGATGTGCTTTCAGTTATTTAACTTGTTTCTTAGGCAGTACTGAGTGTCAAAAATACCCAACTTCAAGGATAATGCTTCCAATGTCTTCAGCATGCAGAACTTCACAGAGCCTGTTCGCAACTTGCTTCCTAGTATTTCTGACTGGACAGCTCCTAAGATTTGATCAATTGATCTTGAACAGACCCAAGTGGGAATGACTCTGTATCAGACACTCCCTTCTTCCTTCTGCAGATGCCTAATTGCTTGCACTTCTGGCAGTCCTGAAGTTTAAAAATATATTCATATATATTGAATATATTTTTATATATTGATGCCAATACAGTTGATGCCAATTACAAATACTGTTTCACCTTTTAAGAGCTGAGAGCAAATTTACAAATTTGTGATTAAGAACTCGGCTGGAGTCAAAACCGGAAAACACAGTGTTCCTTCAGAACAAGAGGTGGCAACCACTGAACTATATTGTAATGCAAACAGTAAGGATGCCATTTAGTTTACAACAACCTACACCAACAAACACCACTGAATATTTAAAGCACTACAGATATTTATCACAAAGATCTCTTTTAAGGACACATACAGTATAGCATGGCATGATTTCTACCTATGCCGCAGAATAATTGGGACCTGCAATATCTGTTGTCATGAGTGAGTAGCTGTCCATCCTCAAGGTCTGATGAAGGCCAAAATGAAATGGATATGCTGGAGTAATAGAGCCTGAGACCTGTATGCTGTGTGTCGAAGCAGTTGAACCGGCTGGCTTGTAGTCAGTTACAGAGTTGCAGAGGAAGAGAGATGATTCTCAATTTAGAACTCGATATATATCAGTATAATGCTGTAGCCTTACTCTTTTTATCACTTTGAATGCTAAGACCTTTGAGTTTCTGAAAATCAGTTTACGTGAATTCCTTTCAGTTACATTTGGATCTGTCCACATTTTCTGCAGATTAGTATGCCTACCATTAAACTTCTGCCTTTTTCCTACAGTATAATGACAGGGGCAACCTTGTCATAATTTGGCACGTAAAGTACAAATAAACATATGAGCATTGTTCTTCTATGTATATAAGGCAGAAGGGAGCGAATGGTATTGAAATGTATTGTGTTGCAGAAGGTCGGTAATCATGACTGCCTGTGAGACTTTCTGACACTACACACACACACTGACAGCCATGCAGTACACCCTAGATTATAATCACCATGCCGCAGTCCACGAACAGGCAGCGAAGGTAATAGAAGTCACTGAAATACTCAGATTGCTTTGGAAGGATTAAATTGGGCACATCAGTATTTTAAGGAGGACTGTGAATTGAAGACTTCAAATAACCTTCAATATTTCTTTTAGACACTCTTAAAGTACAGTATGTGTCTGGTGTGGCGCTTTACACATGCAATATGCTCTCTAGTTCACAAAGTGTTGATGTGCCTGGATATTTATGCTAAGTGCCATCTTCTTGTTAACATTGGGGTGAGTCACCTACCAGTGCTCACAGAGAGGCAAACAGACTGGTAGGGCTCCCCGAGGTGCTGGGGCCCGAGACAGAGTCTGAATCTGAAAGTTCCTGGAAGAAACTTGGAGCTGAATGTTCTCTGTACTTACTAATAATGTACACTGTATAATGTAAATGTGAATTTATTAGACTTCAATAAATAAACATTAAGAACAAACAAAACTATCTGGAGTCAAGTCTACTTCACAATATTATATTGCCTGATCATTGGTAAGAAAACTTCAAAAGCATTTTTGCCCTAACACAATTTGTTGTGCTTTCTGTAAGGCAAAAATCTTGCTAGGATTAAATTTGAAAATATTTGTCTAATTTCTATATTCCACTGCTCCTGTCTCAGCATGAGTAAAACATACAGTATTTGCACACCTGCTGAGTAGCAGATTGTTACAGACAGGACAAAATTAGATTTGATGATTTCAGTATGTCCATGAGCTGATATATTGATATGTTACATTGACAAAATCACAGTCAGAATTCCTAAATTTTCATGTATTCATGGGTTTGAAGCCTGTGAGTACAGAGGAGGATGTAATGTATGCTTTTCCTTTAAACAAGAGGCTTACACAATGTACTGTAAGTGCTTAGGAAATGTTGCTTTAGTGCTTAATTCGATCCAAACATGAACTGCTTAAACCCTTGTGGCATTTTAATTATATTTTATTTACTTATTTTGTAGCATGCAGTTATCAATCATTCTTTTATAACGCTCACTCCAGCCCACATTTCAAAGCAGAGCTGCATAAAAAAAGCTGCAGAAAGAAGGAATTGTATTGAATGACAAGGTAATTATCTGCAATTAGACAATGACATAGCCGAGGTCTGCTCGGCTACTCAAACTTCACAGGAGAAATCTTATTCTTCTCCCAAAGAGCGTGCAAAAGGATTCATAGGAAACGGTTGCTCAATGAAAGATGTTTTATTGATTTAGCTACTGAATGAGCTTCAGGAAGAGCAGTTTGTTTCTACTATCACAGGCTGTCGACATCTTATGTAACCTAACTCACAAAGTGTCCTGTCCTGCAAAAGATGAAAATAAAAAGAAATATGAAAGAATAACTCGTACAAAAAATATCAAAGGTGGAAACCATCAGATTGCTCAAGAGAAACATACTGTTTTCCTTTAAAAAAAATGCAAATCAAATACTTGTCCCCCCATACTTATGGCATTTTACCCCAGCTTTCAGAAAATTATATGTGAATTTTGCTTTTGACTGGCAGAGGAGGTGGAGGAAAAGAAGCAGAAATCATTGGTAAAAAAATGTGCGATACAGGTTCCTTAACAGAATACCCTGCAAATCTGGGTCACCATTCTTAAAAATTGGAAAGATGAGATTTAGACAACGAGTGTTTTGCTGAGGGAATGACCAGCAATGTAACTGCAAATCAGAAAAGCTGTTTGGAAAGAGAGGACACCAGGAATAAAATACATTCATCACTATCTCAGATTGCCCTGACGAGGGCAGACACACATGTAAGGTAGAATGAGGAGCAGCTGAGAATGGAGGGGGCCTAAAGCAATATTCTCAATTAAGCAGCTGCTGACTTATTTCAGTACAATAGACGGCCAAATCTGCAGCAGCACCCCTCTTTCTAAAATAACTGAGTTTCACTTTTGGCCCTTGGAGAAAAACAATCAGCTAGCTAAGCTAACTATCAAAATAAGGGGTTTGTTTTTTGTTCTGTTGTTTTTACACATGCATCATCCCCAGAGCCTGTGCAAGATTCAGATGAACAAGTTTTAAGCTTTTCTGACTGAAACCTCGATACTAAACGAGACACTGGGGAACGATTTTAGCAAAAGACAATCTGTAAAATTCTGAGCTGTTTCAGTGCTGCAGAGAATCAGTAGAGACATCACTGCTCGTTCTACCATTCCTCTCTCAAGTGCTCTGCAGAGACAGCCCTGGCCGCAGAGTGCTCAGATTGCTCTGAGATTTTGCAGAAGTGGAGGGCAGAAATGATCACGAGATTTTTCCCAGAATTCTCTCCTCCCTATATTCACAAGTCAAATCCCAAGAGCCACTTGAAGTGCATTCATTTATTCCCAGCTTGGACACAAAAATATGGACTTCACACAGAAATGCCTCCATTGGCAACTGCATTTAAATAATCAAAAACATCTCCAATATGAGCACTCAGGAGACACACAGGTTAAAGAAAAACCGCTGTAATTCACTGATTAGGTTAAATCACTAATCAGTGCAGTTGAAACACACAACTTTATATTGTGGTTAATTGTTCAGTCAATGGCCAGTTTTCCTAAAGTACTTTCAGCTTTTGTAAGACTGTCCACATCAGACCTTGCAAACAACACAAGGCCAAACTAAAGAAATTATCCTCTGTTTGGGTCTTATCCACTTTATACTGAGATTTTGTCAATGCATTCTATAAGTATACAGTCTATTCACCCTTCTATGGTGTTCTGTGCATTTCATATTTCCACGTAAGCAAACCTGCCTCTTTATTATAGGCTTGTTTCACTAATTATTTATTAAGAAAATGAAGTTGATCACAATGCGGCACATCAACAAAAATGCATGTGTAGCCTTGTTCCACCTTCTTTTTGGAGATATTACACCCATAAATACAGATTTGTATTGTCTATCACAAAAAACATGATGCTCATGGCAGAACACTTCAGGGCAGCCAGATGAAAGAGTGCTTTATACAGAGTCACCATGAAAAACATTCTGAAATAGCAAGACTAGTTTAATTCTCTCCCCAAGCTGCAAAAAACAGATTTAAAATAGATTAAAACGTTTCATGTATAAATCCATTACTGCAGTTTAGAGAAAAGAAAGAATTTCCATTGGTACCCCTCAGCAACAAACTAACTCCCCAAAAAACAGCCATGTGGAAAGTATTTCTACAACAAAGAGGGTGAACAGAGTGAACCTGAGCAGAGGTCTCTTACAGATGCATTAACATTGTGTATGCTGTCCCTTTAATGAGAGGCTTACATTAAGTCCTCATCTGTTCTCACAGGCTACATCATCAATCAAAAGGGACTTGCTCAGAGATGAACAAGCCTGCTCACATTACCTCCTCTTGTTTGTATTCAAATCAGATTAAAAAGGCCTTGATCTGGCCATTTGCTCCTTCCTGCTTTTTCTGCATAGATGAACAATGTTCATACAGTATGTTCATTTGGACTTTACATGCAAAATGATGACAAGGTTGGCCCAGTCACTATAATGTAGGAAAAAGGCTTCTACATTATGGCACTCTGTCTTAAGAAAAGTTTTCAGAGTGTGTCCCCTTTAAGACAAGCACAGGACCGCTTTGGCTTGGTGAGACCAGGAGAGCAGGTCGATCCAGAAGGGCTGCCGATTTGAGATCACAAGAGACCGCAATCTCCTGCCCACACTTGCTGCACAGAGCTCCATGCTCATTCTACTAATAGGTTAGGATTCCACACTTTAATTAGCCTCAGGCTTTCTTCAAGGCAAAATGCGTGCAGGTCACAATGTGAAAGAGGGAATGATAATTATACTTGCTAAAAGTAATGGATACATTAGGTCTGCTACCAGCAAGCTATTAGCAACAGGTTTTCTTCATAGGCAGGGCACCATCGTGTACCATACTAGAAATTAAAAAAGGGTCACCCCAAAAGTGACTTATAAGTTAAATTCATCAATCATTTCTCTGCACATTTTAAAGAATGCCTTTATGACAAGCCTCTACACACACCACCCTAAGTCTATCATTATCCATGTTATCTTTATTTATTTTTTAAACAGTCTTCTTCTAAATCCGCTCCATGATCCCAGTTGCCCCACAAGTGAAACCCTCTGAGGGAAAAAAAAAGACAAAGTCCTCTTCCTTCTCAGTCCTGTATCTTGGGCACAAGAACATTCAACCCAGTTGACGGTCACTCAATTCTTAATGTTCACTTGTCACAGTAGCACAACCAGGCATTAAAATATTCATTTAGACCCTCTTTGTGTCAACCAATCACATTCACTAAATTCCCTTAAATTCCCTTTTCTTCATCAAGCACCAGATCGTCACCAATAACAATCCAGGCTGATGCTGTTTGGCCAGGAATGCCTCCCTGTGCTCAACATTTGTACAGTACTCCTGATACAGTAGCTGCCTGTTCATTTTTAGTTTCGCTTCTCTGTGACGATCTTAAGGCCCACTCCCAAGGTACCTGGGAGTAATTGTCACAAACTACAGTATATTCCTCTACTGTAGCTGTGGGGAGAAGGTAGACTGCTACCTTGTCAGCAAATAACACCTGAAAGACTGTTGCAATACTCCCAGTCAGTATTGGCTCAACTGACCAACCTCATTGAGCTTTGCAAACTAACAAACAGCCTACCTCTCCAGTAACTGTGATAACAGCTTAATTTTATCTTTGCAAGCATCACTAGCTCACTAAATCCCATAGGCCCCTAAGCACCCAATACAATACTAATAAGACCTGTTCTTTCCTTCCCTCTAAAGCTTTCGCCCTCCCTTCCAGGCTGGAACCTAGACACAAACTCAGGCCAACTACTTTAAGAAACCTCTTAAGTAGCCCAGAGGAGTGACTAATTCCACGCAGAGCCTATCACAAAAGCTCCTTTCCCTCATGTGGAATTCCAATCTCTCTGAGTGCTGATTATCCAATCAAACCAGCTGCGTCTCCTTTTGCAAGTTTCCCATTTTTTCCCAACAAAAAATTGAATTTTTGTTTAGAATTTACCACTAAAAGAATGTATCTCTTGCAATTTATTGTAATTTTCATAAATATGGGGAGTTTATTGATTGACAGAGGGTAAACTAGTGAGTCATAACACAAAATGGGGTGAGATTTTGCAGTAATAATGGAATTCTTTGGATTCCTAAAGAAAGACTAAATAAAGTTCCTAGATCAATTTGTTCCTGAGATGTTAATACTGGCTGGTTCACCTGAAATTTAAAAATTAGTTTCTCTCTGTGCACTTGTGTGGCCATTGTAACATTTCAAGCTTGCTTTTCAATTTAGAAATTGATGTAGATTTAGGCCATGTGACTTCTAGCTGCAAATGCATAAAAAGATGGTTACTGAAGAGACATCATACCAGAGGTCACTAGAGATGCACAGATTAAATGATTTAAAAGTACATTTTTAAAGATTTTGTATGATAAATGATGGTATTGTTTCTAAACAATTAAATGCATGGCTTAATCTGTACTATCCTCAGAAATGATTATACTGTACATTGATCCTCAAAAGGAAATTATCACTCTATTTATGCTTATATGTTTTCATAATAATAAAGTAGATGAAATTGATTTAATGGAATTTTGAGTGTGACACTAAGACAGAATGATTTCTTGCAAACTAGTGAAAAAGAAATATGGAGAAATCCACTACACCTATTATTATGTCAGGAAATACGACATCAGAACCAAAAAAAGTAATGACACTTTCAAATCATTATACAGTATGCTAACTTGGAAAAACCTGAACATGAAAGCAAATGTAATGATATAAAACATTTTCTTCACAATATGGAGCTTCCCAAAATACCCAGACCCCAGGTGGATACAATACAAGCAATTTTCTCTCATTTTGGAGTTTATTCTGTTGCTTCTTGGATGATTATTAAAGCATTTTGGGAATGGTAATGATCATGTTTTTGAAAAATGGCTGAAAGTATTATTGCTTCTGATAATATACCTCAAACAATAAACAACACTCTCAATCTAGGAAAATTAAAGAAAATACAGTTTTCTTACTATGATCTAACTATCGCCCAGTATATCTTTTAATTGTAGATTTAAAAACAACCTACAAAGCTTTAGCAATACATAGGGTCAGTTGTAATCCAACTCATCGATAAATATACGTAGCAACATGTCAGGATCAAACATCAACTAGTCCAAATTGGATGTTTTGCCCCTGAACCAATTTAACTAGTAAGCTACTGCGCAGAATCTTCCTTTTAGATGGATTCGAAAGTTTTGAGGCATTTGGGAATCAACATATCAACAAACTGGAAACATTTGTATTCCCTGAACCTTGCTTACTGAAGATCTGCACACATGGATTAGTCCCCCTGTGTCTTTACCAGGACTTACCCCTGTGGTTCAAACAATCATTCTCCGAAAACTAAACTCTTTATTTTCCATGATACCTACAGTATATTTCCATTCAACTCTGCTGAGGACTTGCAGCACCAAATTTCTTTACTTTCCAGTTGCACTCTTTTTTCAAAAGGATCCAGAGCAATGGTAAAACTCATCATGGTTTGACATAGAGACCACAGTTTGTACCTCCATTTCACTCAACTCATTTCCACATGTGGAAGAGGGGATTAAACGCTAATTGTTTTAGTAACCAATGTATATCAATCGCTTTAAAAGCCTGGTTGAAAGCAACACAAATTGTGAGATAATTTATCTCCAAGTTTGAAATCTCCCATATGACACAACCCAGCCTTCACAGTTGCAGGGAATCCATTTCTGTTTAAAACATGGCTATAGAAGTATAATTCCCATTACACATCTTTGATGAAGCAGGACTACTCTCATTTGAAAACCTGAACAAAATAAATTTGATACCAGCTGAGGGAAAAGCACCAGTCAGGTTATGTTATCAACACAGTACAGTATATCTAGTACGCCAAAAATCAATCTCTAGTCTGCTCCTTTGCTCCCAGGTGCATTAGTGTAGAAACTCTTTGAATATTCCACACAAGAATTCCACACTGAAAATATAAAAACATATTGCCAGTGCAGATTAAATGTATTTTCCTTAAAACAGACAGAACTGAGATTTTGATGAACCAACAAACATTCGCTATTGATGCAATAGCTACAACTTAAAACAATTTGAATCCTTACATAGCATCTATTACACTGGAAAGAACTCTTTTAATACTTTATACTGTAATTGCATTGAGTAAAGAACATGTGCCAACACTGCTCAGGAAATATGGCTAACAGTTATATCCATGTATTTGAGTTCTGCCCACTGTGGCACCAAGGGGGTAGTGTCCGCCACTGTGGACACGAAGAGGCATGTTCATCACTCTGGACACACCCCTCACAGACTGCTGGGGAATGTTTTGCATGTTTTCTTTCTTTACACACACTCTCCTCCAAGAATAGTGCTGTACTCGGCTCCCCTCATATGGGCAAACAGGACACATACTGTACATGGAGATCTCTGACTCATCCTCGTCAGTTTCCTCTATGACCTCCTCCGAGATAATTTATCAGGAATCCTGTATCACCGAGCCCTTTGCTCACAGATTCCCAAGTTGGAAGAATTTCACACACAACCTTCACTCTCGCTCTCTGGCTCGTCCTTTCAGGGCGTAGCAGTGAAAGGCCCTCGACTAGGTCGATCCTGTTTGGCCAGACCCCCTCAATTACCTTCTCTACCTTACCGGCGGGTCAAACAAGGCTGCTACTCTTCAAGGCCTTCCCTGCACCTCAATGGCACTCTCCCTCTTCAAGCTGCTACTCAAGGAGCACAGACGTTCTGTTGCCATTTCCAGAAGTACCTCTCAACTGCTGCTAAGTCAACTTCAGTCTGGCATTCTCCTGACCAGGCTTTAGCATCTGTGGACATGGGAGACCTGATGTTGTGTTTAGTAAAATATATAAGAAAAAATAAATGGTCACAATCGTCATCCCTCCTCTTAAGGGCGCTCCAACGCTTTCGTATTTTAGTTGATTATGTGCACCTGCCCCTTGTTTTGTGTCTCATTATTAAAGCCTGGTGCTCCCGCTATTCCTGGCTCAGCACTGGGAGATGGAGGCCTGGAAGCCAGGAAAGACCCAACAGCACAGGTTTCATCACGGCGTCATGACCATCTCAGTCTAGGGCTCAGAGAGCTTGGCCTCGTTACCCTGGTTTTATTCCCTGTTCCTGTTCTGGATCCCATTCTGGATTTTAACCTTGTTTGGATATCTCGTCTTGGATGGGTCCCCTGGTTCCTGGACTCTGGACTGTGCCCCTGATTTCTCCCTTGGACTGTCTGGATCAGTTTGCCTTTGCCACGCCCCCGAGCACTGGATCACCACTGTCACGCCCCCCGGTCTGTCAACCCGTCCTGATCCTCTACGTCTCTTCCCTGTTGTCCTTCTCTACTTACTTCCGGATTATACCATCTGCACAGGATCCTGAACTACGCTTCATGGGAGACTGGACCGGCTTCCGTTACATTTATTAGTGTTTGCAACTCATCAGACAATGTGTTTTTACATACTGTATGTGTCACCATTCGGTAAATAAATTTAAGGATAAGTTTAAGGATTAGATATACCATTATAATTGATTACCATATTGAATTTATTATGATATTGCTTTATTTTTTACTGCTGTTTCCATGGTTTTGACAGTATCTACACTGCTTTACAGCACTGGATAATGGGCAGAGGAATATTTTCTGCGGTGTATTATTGTACAAAACAGAAGTACCGTCATAAACTTATCATGGTAAGCTTTCACTGCCAGAATTAATAACCTCTCTAGTTGGAACAACTAATTTGAACAATTTTGTGTCAAGGTATAGAAATAATTAAGTGATTATGAAATGGAGGAGCAATTAAGCTGTCAATAGGGAGCAATTTTGAAACTTGATTTTAATGCTCCCAGACCCAAGAAGTCATATTTACATCCAATAACATCTTAAATTTGCCAAGAAAAGTTTTTATTGGGATGCATAGGCTTAAGCGCGCCTGTATCCTTTTACATTGTACTAAATTATTATTTCTAGATTATTATTTTTGTTATAAAATTGCATTTCTAAGAAGAAACAGTGTAGCCACGATACCTATTAGTGTCTAAAACCATGTCCACAGTAACAGATTAAAATAAGATTATTTGTGAATAAAAATGATTCCTCATGAAAATTCCTAGCCTTTCTGCAAATCATTTAATTATTATTAAATTTATTAAATTTTAAATTTAAATATTTAAATTATTTAGGAAGCAATCATTAAAATTGCCAATAGGACGAATTGTCCATAATTACCTTTATTGTTTCTTGAAACCAAAATCTCATTAATAATAAAGTCTGAATGATCATTTTCGGTTCCAGGGGAAATTCATTTTTGAAAGCTTGTTTCTTGGCTTTGGACACACCCCTAGTATTTTCAAAATAAAGAGCATTAAAGCTTGAAAACTTTAAACAGATTATCAGGGCCCTCTCCAAAACCTCTAACAAACCCTGCAGTATTTAACTTGGGACCTTATATTCAAACAGTTTTAAAACTCTTTTGAAAGCAAATGGCACCTGAGAGTTTTGAATATGACATCGATGAGTTTTATATAAATATTACAGAATGTGACAGATCTGAAGTGCAAATTAATTGAAACTTTGGAATTTTGTGTCATTCACTGAGTTTTACGAACAACAATGCATTGATTTACTTAGGAAATTTGTGCCCTTTCATATGTTTGTGTTTGAAGCCAAAACTAAAAACAGCTCAGCAGTTCTTGAAAACATACGTGTGGAATGTTGAATCTCATTCTCAGTGCACTCAGATTCTTCCCATAATAAAATGTATAATGGATTAAAATACCATACTACTTACATAAGAAGCTCTATGTTTCCACCTCTTTTCAGACAAACAGTATTTCTGAAACTATTCATGTTTTTTTAATAACGTCTCTGTGTTCCTTTTTCATCCTGTTTTAAATTGATAGCATGTGTTGTAAAATAAAGCCATCAGGAGAATCAGAAAATTAATTATGTGCTAATCTGACAGCTTTCCAGAATTTTGTAGTTACGGTGGCTTGAATTAATCTCCACAGCAAATCAGAATCACAGAAGCAGTAGGGTTCTCTAATAAATGTACAGAGAACTGTATAACATCAATCGGAATTGGGAATAAATGGGACTCTACTCTGTTCTCACATTCGACGTGCTGGTTGGTGGCACACATCCATAACAGTTTGCAAAACATAAGGAACAGGAACTGACTTCCTATGCAAGCTATAAGCATGACATTTTTTTCTTCTATTAAGCCACAAACACACGATCATGTTTCTCATTTGATGGAAGTATGTAGTTCACAATTCTGGAAAAAAAACAAGACGTGGTCAATAGAAATTCAGGGGAAAAAAAACATCTGCATGGAATGTGTGTCCAGTTAGTACACACAAAGTTTTCCATGATATGAACGCTAGTTGAACATTCAATACTTGAGTTAGCCTGTAATCATGAAGATTAGAGAGGTATTATATTATCTCCACTATGTACCAATAAGTAAGTTTCATTTACTGTTTTATTTTGTTATATGTTTTATTTAATGTTTTTTTAATTTCAGCAACCTTTACTAATGTAATAATACAAACATACACAACATACAGCATAAACATAATTGTGCTTAAGTGCATAACAGAATTTTGCTCTCATGTAAATACATGAGAATTAACGTTATTTTTTGTTGTTTGCAGTTATGATTGTATGCTTGTGTTTGCTATTTTTACTTGCCCAGGGTTTACCTAAGCAAATCAACTCACAGCTACTTTTGAGTACAGTATATCCTGCATAGATTTTAAGGATTATACAACAGTCTTCTTAAATGTATAAATAAATAATTAGCTCAGTTGGGATCAGATGACAATACTTTTGGGATATATGGATTTTGATTTTGTGTGTTCAAGGTTTTTGGCTTTGACAGGATGCTCTTAATCAGTTTCAAATGCACTAATCAAATACGTCTGGAAAGGGAAACTTTAACCTGGGGGGCTTAAGTACCAGTGACAAACTCAGAATAAAACCCCCTAAATCCTTAAAAGCTGAAAACAGTGAAAAGGTGTAATTAAGCAAGTGATTGGTTCGATTTAGTATCTGTAATGGCCATCTCAGGACGGAAGGCTACAGAAATTTACTGTAACTTCTAAAGCTTCTTCAGCATTTGAGCAGCATCCTGAGAGACTGTGTCTGACTGTGAACGTTACAAATGTATCTGCTTGTTTGTTATTTTTAAGATTCCAGTCAAGTTTTCAGATTTTAGGCCCTACACATTTGTTTTGTTTGTGTTAAAATGTTTGTGATATGCATTTACAGTTCTGTCTGATTGCATTTGATTGATACCCTGATTGGCACTGAAGAATGTTTATATATACAGTATGCAAAGCCTCAATCAAACCAAAGTTCACAAATTAAATGCATTTGGAAGTGCTTTGTGTCACGTTTTGCACACAGGCAGAGTGTGCGATAAAAACTGGGTTTGACTTTCATGTCAACAAATGCAAATGCTTTGGAGTGTGATGCCACAGGATAAAGAAATTAATGTTTTAATGCCTCTGTTCTCAATTTGCAAGACCACTAGCATATTGATTTATACATCAACAGAAGAACAAGTCTTTAACTGTGCTTTAGCAAGAGCAGTAAAATCATAATGAATTACTGCTGACTGAAAGAATAGAATTTTATTTATTCTTTTTAAAAAGCTGCTGTAAATACAACGAACAACTGACACACTGTCCTTCCAGAGAACCAGCTGAGAATCCCCGTTGATCATTTTCAGGCTTTAGGAGAAACTGGTTTTTAAGAAGTCAACACCATCTACTCTCCTAAGTTTGGCAAATGTGATCATACTGTACAGACGTGTGGACACACTTGGCATGAGGTTCCATCAATTCATATTTGTACTCATTAGGTTGCAGCACTTTAATGTGAGATCTATATACAGCCACACAACTGATGCAATTGGTACATTTTAAGGTCTCTAATACAAAGTGTTTATCGTGATTCCATAGGCTGTTTGTGCTGGCATTTGCTGGTATTTGATTTTGGTACTTGAATCAATTGCATGCAGTATTATGGATATTGGAGCTTGTTTAGTGTATCTCTTCCTGCCTGCTTTTATCCCTTCCAAAAAACTCATGAACTCATCTGCAATTATTAAAACATAGTAAAAACTAAATAAGAACAGTACTTAGTAAAGCACTTACGCTGACCCCAACGGAGATAAATAATAAAGAGGCAACAATTCACAAGATAAAACCTCACATCAACAAATTAATTGACATAAGATGATAGAACAACAATACCTGCATTCAATTGTACATATTAATTCATGTACACATAGCCTGTTAAGTTTATTGATGCCCCACTTCTCTCTGGAGCACAGGACAGAAAGATACAAAATATAATGTTTTTTTTAATCATTCATTGCTACAGACTTGTCCAGCAACCAAAATCTCTCTCTTTGCCCTTTTGCACCTTGGTGAATACTAATCTGCGCACCATATGTTAGCAGACGTCCCTGTGAAAACAATAATGAAAACGGATTTCGGTGGGAATTCCAGTGTAGAGCAGAAAAGACTTTTCTCTCTGTCCATGTCAGGCAGGGTAAGCCCTAGCAGAGTGATTAATCTAGCTCAGCTGCAGGCCCTGACAGCTCTCTGATTGGGCTGGGAGGCAGCAAAGGAGGGGTTCTTCGGAGTAGGGACGTTGTTGCAACAGGGGAGAAAGGTTTTCTAGTACATCTCCACGCACAATGCCAGTTTCAATTTCTATCTGCAGCAAAGCTGTGGGGGAACTGACATTGTTTACAGTGAAAACACTTTAAAAAAGTATCATTATATGGGTTGTTGCCCCATCTGTCAGAATCAGTATTGGCTACCATCCATTTAAATCTTCTTCATGGCTCCTGATTTTCCAAATAACACCTACTGCTAAAAAAAACCTAAAAATCCCATACAGGATATGAGATCTCCCTTGTTAAGTAACTCATGCAACTTGAGTCAGTTCCCACTGCAGGCCTCTATTACAGCCAGATGCTGTAATGCTAATCCATAACATCAAAAATTCAATCCCAAAGTCTACTGAACCCTAAAGTAAATTTAGCTGATGAAGCACACAAGGAGTGTGGTAGTAGAAAAAAGAGTTGTTGAATTATTAAAATTGAAATGAAGTTATAACAGATAATCAAACACATACTGTATATGGTATACTATGTAGCTATGGGTTTACACTAGGTTAAGGTTCAGAATTTTGTCAAAGAATTAATGCAACCTTCTACTCATTTGAGTACAAAGTATACTTCACTGAAAGAAAATATTTGTCAGAAATGGTTAAGCAAGCACACCAAACTAAAAAGAACGTACCAACAAGGGTAAAATTCTATTTTTGAGCAAGTATTCTACTATTGGAAATGTTGTGTTGGATGGTGATCTCAATGAGCGTGGTTTCAGGCCTAACTGGTGATAGAGTCAGGAAAACCCCCAAAATTTGGTCTTTCGTTGTAAATATGGATGTGTGTTCAATGCAAAGGGCAAGATTTTAAAATGCATCATCCGTTTTGTTTTTCAAACTTTAGCCTTTAGGGCAATTTTGGCAACATTCCTTTTTGAGCAATGCAGTGTAGCAAAACTGTATATATATTGTACATACATACTAATAATCAGTATAAACAGTTCCAATCAAATCACTTTGTGGCTCCATGACACCAAATTCATTGCTTAGTTCAGCTGATAAATAGAATGTGCAGAGGAAACAACCACAGTCCACACTGGTATGGATTGACTGTGATTGAAAATGGCCTACAGTAGTAATGAATGTGATGACCCTGTGCCCTGATGCATGTCTGCAGACTACAATGTATTGGCTAACATTGGTTATAAGATATCTTATAAAAGAACAGCACAGTGATGGCTAAACCCACCCCAGATCTGCAACAATTGTCTTGTAAAATCCTTCTTAGTTTATCCAGCCACCCAATGGAGGTCATTAAAGGCCTCTTACACTTCTAAATACTGTACCTACAATAAAGGTTCTTTTAGTAATTCTTAGTTAACTTATGAAGGTTGGGAGTTATATTCTCACATAGCTGAAAGTAGTTTTTTTGGAATATAAAGAGTTTCATGGTGGGAACTGTGGTTTTAGAAGAGGAGGTCTGTTGTATAAGTTTTGCTCTTTTGTACAAATGTGCTCTGGCCCTGTAAGCCAATTTATCTAGGCTGAGGACTGTCACAGATACTAACTGATTCCTTGGGTCACTCTACATGTGATAATCCCAAAGAATTACAACACAGTGGAGATCCATGTGCACCTTGAAGAACTATGGAAGCACTGTATATGACATAGAATAGGAGTTTCCATCCTTTCTTAAGCAGTACAAATAAAAAAAAACTAAGAGGAAAGATTGTAACGCAATAGTCTACTTTGACAGTCTTACAAAGAGATGAAGAATTGAGAATTTTATATCTTCTGTATATGATCTTCAGTGGATCATTAGCACGGTGAAGTCATCCATTCAACCATAAATTTGGCAGTAACTCAGAATATTCTCGCGCTCATCTATTATGGGCTCTCTCGCTTCATTGTTTAAAATGAAGGCTGCGCAAGAAAAGAACCTTACTCACACCCTTCCTTTGCAGACAATGGCTCCTATTATTGCTCGATAATTGAAATCCCCAGATCTCAATTAATACAAGCTCCAGAAATCTGTCCAGTCAACCTTTTTACGAGTTTGTTGCTCATTTTGTTTGCATCCCACGCGAAAGCAGGACCCAACTGAGGGCTGCTTTCAATTAGTGAGCCTTTGTAATGGTACAATGCGCCCAGCATGTTCAGCAAACAGGCCCTTTGATTTATATAGTGTTTGGCCACAATTCAAACAACACAGAGAGAACCGTCATTAGGCCTAACAAGGTTCAATTGCTGGCATGGGGCATGACAGTCATAATCACAAAAGGAGGTGGGGTTTTCATTTAAAGCTCATTACAAAAATGAATGGATAAATAAGCTAATACACAGTTGTCTGTTAAGAATCCTATGCTTGTTGCAATCCAAAAACCTGGCTCATTCCTGTGGGACCTATTTTAATACTGGGTATTATGAAATCACAGAATGAAAGCAATAAGCAATAAGTATAGAAGGCCTACTACCATACTGTGTGCCTAGCAATCACTGTTGCATTTTGACTTTGGTCATCACTTTACAAGAATGCTCTACAATCAGTTTAGAAAAATGAATGGATAAACTGATTTCTTTCAAAAAACAATACCCATGATATCCTTGGATTAGTTATCCATTAGAATGCCCTCCTCTTATTGGTAACTGTTCTTATGGGACTCTGAGTTTCTACGTGGTCTTCAAAGGCAGAAAGCCAGGTCTTTGTCATGAATATGATACATTTCAAAAAGAAGAGCTGTACAAAAATATGCAAAATTAATAGGGGAAAAACTCATAAAAACTCATAAAAAAGCAGAGAGTTTTTTTCTAAAGTTTTTCCATTCTCTACAAACCATAATAATCTTTCATTTCTCAGCCCTAATTCAGGCTGGAGGCTGCCTCTGAGCAGCTCATTCACTGGTTTCCCAAACCAATGGAAACCAGCCAATGAAGCCCACCCCCAAGTCTCATGACCTAATTAAGGTCCCCAGTTTCACAGATTTTAAATAAAATAACAAGCAGAGTCAGACAGGGTTTCTTGCATTTGTGACTCAACACCAACTGCAGTGGCTAGAGAGCTTGTGACAGATGAGTGATCCCTTCAATCAATGCACTTCTGTGAACTCTGTGGGATTTGCCCCACGAAAAATAGCAAAATATCTTGCTTGAAAGCACACATCCAAAAGAGACAATTTGTCCCATGCTGATGTATGTTTTCCTGTGATGATCAGAGCTAATTGGCAGTTAATATTCCCTACCTGATCTTTCTTCAATGCCCTGGTTCTATTGTGGGACAGTGTCCCTTTGTATCAAGAAAAAGCACATGGCTTGCTGGTGCTGAAGAAAGCTTGAACAAACAGAAAAAATTAACTGCTGATCCTAATTGTTACTTTTTAAATCACAGTTCACACAAAGTAATTTTTCCTAAATAACTTTTAAAACATTTCCTAATTTTAAAATCAATCTAACGTCCACTGACAAAGTACTATACTGTAAACCTATACTATACAGTACTATATAGTATATAGAGTACTATACTGTAAAGACTGTTTAAGATACATTAGAATGCCTTTGTAAATGAAGACAGAGAAACCAACACATCATTTTTAATACGTAATGCCACCCATAAGGACAGGAAATCTCAGAAAAGTTATTAATTAAAATCACCTTGAATTAAAAAAATCCACTTGCACATTTTCAGAAACTGACAAGTAGGACTGTGCATTTGCATTGTAACTAAATATTTCAAGAGGACAGGTCTGTATATGAATCCAATCAGATTCAGTAATCCCGTTAGCATTGGTTTATATTCTACAATCCCACTTCGTTGAACAGGACATGCCATTCATTTGTATTGTTTGGATTTGGAAATCCGCCTTAATAACCCAAGGGGTCACTAATCGAACAATACAATGTACATGTATATGTACATGTATATACTACAGAAAAAAATCAAGTAGCTCAAGGTGATAGAGAGCTATTCAGTGAATTCCAGGCTAGTCTCCACTCATCTTAATCATAAGACATTCACATGTACAGGCCATTCATTGATGTACAATCAGCCCATTCCCACCAAATCCACAGTATGAGTTTAGACCTCATCAGGCTAGGATTGTTTTAGACTCCCACAAAACTATTTTTGCAAAGATGCTGATCATTCACAAGTACATATTGTGCTCTTGTTCAAAGCAGCTCCAGTTTCAAAGAAAAACCTTGACAAAAATATAGTTAAATCACAGAGGAAACGTTTTTCTTTGTAGTGGCTGCAGGGTTTCCTTATTCCAGATATTCCCACTTATTTTAAGGATTTTGGGAGAAACCTGACGAGGACCTGGAACTGCAGTTCAAGTTCATTGAATTTCCTCAAATTGGAAATTAAGAGATGATGCGGGGTTTTCTTTTTCTGAAGCTGGTAATCAGGATTAGCCAACATCTGATCCACTTGCTGTGCTCTTCCTGAGTCACTTCCCCCTTCGGGTCTGGTCGCGATCTCAGGGTGTCCTTCGGGAGCTGTGTCTCTGAGGTTCATTAGCCCCTCAATTAGCTTCCAACCACTGGTTTACTAGATGCGTTTCCGCTACCATGGGAGCTGGTGAACCTTGTAATGCAGTACAGGGACCCACCCTGCTGAGACGACCAGACAGGCACAGCTATAATTCCTGCAGTCACGAATCTGCTGGGTCGTGTTTCGAGCTCTCCGCATCCTTAATCAACGAGTGACAGTTTTATTGAAATCAGCTCTTCTGTAAGACAGGTACTGCTGGCCCCCAACATCGTTCACGTGGGGTACGGAGTGAGCCTGTGTGCTCGCACTGTATCCAGTATGATCGCTGGGTATTAACTGACTCTTTCCATCTCCCATGCAGACATGCACAGCTATGTGTATAATCCGCAAGGCCATGCGGACATCAGCTTATCACATGTGGCAGACAGCAGCAAAGCTTTCTTCTGTAGGGACAGATGGACACATCCAAATATCACCTGAAAATTGCAAGATAACAAATGTACAGGCTCAAAGTTCAAGTGTCTGAAATGCATCTGAAGTCTGTTTGCTGTAAATGAAAGATCATACAGTGTTTGTGCAGCAAAGCTCTTTGTGTTCTTTTGCAACAGTCATCCAGTTGTAACTCATCACACTCGTTTGTGGAACAAATTCATCTGGGCTTAGACTGTCATTAATAAGTGCTGTCAAGACGATTTTTTATAAAACATGATACTTTTACCAGATGTGCCAAATAATACAAGTCAGTTGAATTGTTTTACCATCTAAAGTTTTTACATATTTACAAATTGTGACTTTTCTTTTTCTGGAACACTTGTGAAACTCAAGCAGAGCTTGATGTGGTGCTTGATTCAGTACACCAATGATGTCAGGTGAAATGATTTATGCAAAAGAGTTGTGTAGCACAACTACCTTGTGACATATATTTATGCAAATATATATCTAAACAGGTCATTCAGAGGCCAAAATATTAGAAAGAATTAGAAACACTGACTAATGTGTTGGGCCTCTGCAGGAACAGGATGTGGAATATATTCCACTAGGCTTTGAAATATTTGTAACCCAACCAAGAACTGCATTCAGCTGTAAGTTTGAAGAGGGTAATCGTGTGTGAAATTCAATAGAACGGTCCCTCAATTCTCCTGCTCCTCATTTCTCGCCACTGAGAAAATCTTTTTATTTAACTGTTGATGTGCTCATTTGATTGGACTGTGAGCATTTCTGTATCTGTCTTTAACTTGATCATTCTTTGGTCCATTTAAAGAACTGCCCTATTCCCACTGACCAATTTTAAAATCAACCACTGACCAATAGGTATTATGAAAAGGTGTGTGCACATATATGTATCAAAGTTTAAAACAACTTCTAGGTCTTTGTAGAGCCAGATGACACTATGAACTAGGGGAGTGAATATTTATTTGTTTTGGTGATTTGATGAGTAGGTAGATCAAGTATAAACAGACATCTAATTCAGCTTTTACACACTGTGTATAACCTAAGGTGCCTGATCCAGACAGTTGGCTTACCATTAACACAGCTCATCTGACCAGAATATACTGTATATGTAAATAAATTGGTTAGTATTATTGAACATTTATTGCATTTATTGCTAAAAGGCAATATTAATTAGTAAAATGCAACAGATAACAACATTGCTGATTTACACTATATAGCATTTGCTGGGTGTTGTGCATTGAAAGGTGATGGAAACATCATTTATGTTTTTTACACTTCGAGCACTGGAATTCTTACTTGTTCCCTAATCATTTTGTGTAAAAATCCTCATTTCCACACTCTTTCCATCATCATCAATCTTACACTTCAAAATACCCACTTGTCTTACTGACAGACACTCAAGGGCTGCACTCTCTCAAACTCTCCCCGAACTGTACTAGGGAGCATTGGAGTTGCAAATAGGGAATGGCAGACAGATCTTTCCAAACAGCTCTACATCTCTGTTCTGAGAAACCAGAGGTTTCTGTCAATTGTAAAAGAAGCAGTGTGAGTGTGAGTGTATAATGATCATATATTAAAAAGCATGCAGTATTCTGTAAAACTTGGTTGTTCCGAGTGAGCTCTGTTTTATATCTTTCAGGAACCCATTTATTAGAATGTATTCTTTGTTTTTATATTTCAAGTACTTCTTGAAATTCAGCCCATAATTTTAATAGTACTGTCATTTTTTTTAAGCATTCATCATAATTCCTTAGGCCAAAACATCCAGTCTGCCTGCCTCACACAATTGATTATGTGAATACTGAGCTCTTACTAAAAACTCTATCTTTTGCATCACACTTTATATTTATATATATTTATATATTTATATTGTATATTAGTGGGACCCATTTCTACAAAACCTAATTTTCATGAAAGCAATTTCAAGTTCAAAACAAGATATTTCTATGTCTGTTTTGTGTTAATCAGAATGTTATTTTCTGCAGGAGTTTTTTAAATTATTACCACAATGTGTAAAGGTAACGCAAACACAGAGCTTCCATATTATAATAAACACTCCCCAAAACAATGGCATGGTCAGTTTTCTCAGTTTGTTAAATTAATAGCACAAATCACAGCTCTCTACATGGTCACCCATGTAATTTAACATACAGTATGATGTGTTGTTGTCTGCTAACTTTTGTGTCTGTGTTTTATTTCAGATAGGGAAGAAAAATAATTGTGTTTTTGTACTAATATAAATAAAAGAACAAGGGTGACACTGAGGTGCAGTGGTTAGCATTACTGTCTCACAGCTCTGTGGCTCTGGGCTAACTGGTGTGCTATCTGTACGGAGTTTGCATGGGTTTCCTCTGGGTGCTCCAGTTTCCTCCCACAATCAAAAGACTTACTCGTAGGTTAATTAGCTTCTGGGAAAACTGTCCCTGGTGAGAGTATGTGCGTGTCTGTATTTGTTTCTGTGTGAGCCCTGTGATGGACTAGCATCCCATCCAGGGTGTATCCTATGACGCTGTATTGGAGAAAGTGATTGGAAAAAGGATAGATACAGTACATGTACAAGTGGTTGTTATTTACTCATGTACTGTATGTACAGTATGCATTTATTTATTATTCACACATGAAATGTGAAATAGGCTGTTCTTTTTTCTTTATTGGGTCAGCTCTGAATCTGGATTCACATCACAGTAAATTTGGGCAACCAGCTTGATATAAAAATGACAGGGTTTCTTTAGGTGTCCCTGGACTCACAACATTGTTCAAGCACTAATGCTGGAAGGATACATTTTAATCTTGAAAAATTCATTTATTTTATGTGTGGTAATTCATCTTGTGTGAGGTCCACTGAATAAAAAACAGGAAGTCAACTCAGCGTGCATTCCAATACATAATAATTTAATCATTCAAATTAAATATACTGTATATACATATGATCTTTATTTCCAGAGGTGGAGCAGCTTTAATTGGAAGCTATGGCCACTACACACAGCCAATCCACTGGATGTTTGGACAGAAGACACATAACCCACCTGCTGGCTGACAGTAAAAACCTAAAACCACCACTTTGAAGTGCTTGTGGAATAAAAGTTTACAACAGGAGAAGGCTTGGTTTTCAATTCCACAGAGAATGTGTGAGAAACTTCAAAAGACAGTGAATCCTGCATCTCTGAAAGATGTTCACCAATCCAATAGTAAAAAAGATCATTAATAAAAAATATTTTAGTTTTTTAAAGGATAGTTTTGACGTCTCTTCCTTAACTTCCATCGCCATCAAAAATCTCTCAGATTGCATTGCCGCTGAGGTAGGCCGTCTCTGAAGCACAGAAATGTGGGATAAAGAATGGAAAACAGATGCTGTAAAACACAGAAGGTGAGTCATGAATCTGCCGATGTACCACAGGAATTTTTCCTGAGAGTGGTGAGGGGAAGCTCTTCTTCAGATCAGACTCCAAGTCTCAGTTTTTCACAGATTTGAATCAGCCGATATGTTCAAGCATTTGGACACTTTCTTACACCAAGGACAAGTAAAGTCATCTTCTTGCTAGAAATACACAGTTGTGATACATTTCTAAAGATTTTGATATAAAATGCATTTTCAATTTACAGTATATTGGAGCCAAATGAGTTTCTTAGAGATAGCTGTATGTCCTTTGTCATTCAGCAATTTAGTGGAGGTAGTCAGGTGAGAGAACGGATACAGGTAGCTTTGGTGGGATTTAAAAGCTGATCATTAAAACATCAGCCGCCAGAACTGTCTACAGCTGCTTTAGGATCAACTATATGTTTCATTCCCTAATTAAACCAGATAAGTAAATGGAAAACTAATTTGCAAGAGAGAGCACCCATTTATACAACAAGGAATTTAAGGGAGCTATTTGAATGGAAATGTGCTTTCAGAACAATGTGAATTATCAGTAACATCATCAACATTTTAAATTGTATGAGCACATTTCTGAAGAAGTCTTTTAGGGTGGCATTACTCATTACACTGGTAAATGATGATTTTTTAAAATGATTAAAAAGTTTTAGATTGTGAACTGTAGGTACATTAAATCATTATACTCCTCCTCTTTGTCCTCCTATTATTAGTGAATAAGCACATCATTTTGAATTACTTCTGCATCGACAGTATACTCAGCTCCTCAAGCACTGCATGCAGGCATTTTAATTCAGTTTTCTAATGCGAGAGGATAATTAATTCAAAATGTGAAGTACTTTGGGACACTTAGCTGGTCAACAGTTAAACTCTATGGAGTGCTGTTCAATAGGAAAACACAACAGCCTTCCAACAGCACATAGGAATTCCTGGGGATGCTCTAAGCTCCTGAAAAGAACACTTAACCCTGTGATCCTGAAGACCCGAGTGCTGATTTACTGTTTGTTCAGGTCAATTACAAAGGTGTCAGCACAAGCACTTTCTGTGACAGTTTAAGCAGTTTCATTAGGAGGGGATAAAGCTGTCCTCTCCTAGTTGAAGTGTCAGATTTACAGTGCTGTTGGACCCCGGTATGAAGTTGACTCTCCAGGGAATAGGGAGAGTCTGGACAGGCTGGGAATGATCAGTTTACCACCAGTAAATACGCCAACACCTGTTCTTTCCATCTTTGAAGCCATTCGGCTAAAATGAAATAATCTCATCCCTTCCAATGCGATTGTCACATTTATGGTGTGAATTTTCAGATTTCAGGTCTGACGGTTCCTTTCTGTACACACCGTGATCTCGCAATTACACAGTAGGGTGGTCTGGTGTCTCGTGGTGCTGACCTTTCTCTGTAGCACTCCTGGCACTCAGCTTGGCTTGGGTAGTCGGCAGGACCCCTTGAGCCTCGTTTGTTCAAATTTCAATTTCTTCAGAAAGCTGGATCAGGCCAGGACTAGAAGACCTCTGAGAATTACGCAGTGCCCCACTCAAGCAGTGCATTTACTGTCCAACTTCCTCTGCTCCCTCACTTTCTGTGAAAAGGTGTTGACTAATGAATTAGCTGCACTGCTAATCCTACTTTTAAAAAAAACAACATACTACTTTTTATTTTCCTGTGCTCCCATCCACCCCATTGCAAGCTCACAGGCCTAAAGTTTTGGGGTCATTGTTGATCAAACTTCTAGGTTGATCCAGTGTTGTTCTACTACTTCTGCAAATGTGATCACCTGCGTTTGATGACATACAGTACAGTAAAACAGACTGGAACCAGATGCTCCCAGAAAAAGGCATTAAGGAACCCCATTATTAAAAGAACTGAAAGATCTGTAACACAGATCTGTACTTGAATTTTAATCTGAGCTTCTTTACGGTGTAGAGTTAATTTTGGTTAATTAGTACTGTAATATTAATGGTGTGATGGCTAATGATTGACTCACTTTTGAACACAAGATCCAAAGTGAACTCTTATTGGAGCCAACAGCGAAGATCAACAGCTGTCTCACAGATGAGATTTTTTTTTGTAAGGCAGTGTACCCTGAGTAAATCAAAAGCAGGTAAATAAACATGTCCGGCCGTTCACTTTTCCTTCACTGATCATCAGATCAATCCTGTTTTCCTTTTGAAAGCGATCAGCCATCCAAGGTGCAGCTTCCTGCCCAAGGAGTTCCACCACTGACAGCTCATCGTCAGAGGACTGTGTGATCATCTGATATTTGTCTGTGAAGCGCTTCATTGGTGACCTTGTGAATTAAATTATTAGTTGTGGAAAGGAGCAACACACTCTTGCAGCAACATTGGACTTACTAGCATAAGAGTCTGAGGTCAGACTAGAGGTACCAAAATTGAAAGCTGCATTAATTCGTTCTAAAATGCTTGTGGAGGTTTTCTAGGAACATAAATACATTTTATATCGTATGCACATCAATACGTGTCTGTCTGATTGTATATTCTCCAACTAATAATAATGAATAATTCCTTTAAATCCTTGTATTTACAGTTTATGCAGCTTCGCTAAGATACCTAAGCGCTTTATAATTCATTCACCACTGACGTCCAGGACCCACCTGGCTGCCATTCTGCACCAGCAGTCCCCTACACAGAAATCAAGTGGAGCAGTGAGAAAAGTGAGATTTGCCAGTGAAATTGAGTGGGATTAAGGGTATTTTATCAGTAGGAAAAAATCCAGAGCAGAATTTAGCCCTGAAGGACAGAACTCCCGTAATGAAAGTCTTCTGTTACCATACCAAGATATTAGCTTTGAGCGATCCAATCTAGGAGGACTTACTGGTCCTCCTACACACTTGCAGTAGAGCTTGGTATTTCTTAGTGGTCTCCCATCTCATTCCCATCCCATCCCTGATCAGACACACACTTGAGTAGCCTCTGAAATCTGCCTATAAGGTGCTAAAGCTGTGGTCAACTACACAACTCTTGAGCATGCAACTTTGCTACATCTGCACAGAATTAGTCTGTTTCTAATCAGAGCAAGACAGCGAAGGTTTGCGTCTCTAGCTTTGTAAGTACCGCAGGGCTAGAGGTCTGGCCCTCAGCTTGGTGGTCTCAGATTTAGTCCCCTCTTAACATTAATCAACAGCATAAAATGCTACAGCTGCTAAAACCAAATGATAATCATTCTAAAATATAAACCCACTATTTGACATTATGAACCAGTAATTGCAGCAATTCAGAAACTTATTTTTCTTGAAATGAAATGTGAACACTGTAAACTTATAAAAAGCTGTGTTGTTTGTCTGCACATGACACGAATAGGCACATCATGCAGTGTGCCTGCTGTCAGGACAGGCCCTACCTTTCATAGAAGAAATGAAGGAAATAACACCCTAATTCATCCTTCCTCTTAGAAAATAGTGTGGAATGGAAGTTGGCAGCCTAAGGATTTCTAAACAATTTCTATAAAGAATTATAATTCCAGATAAAAGTCAACTCATTTTAAACATTATATTTAAGTGGAAATTCTTGTTTTGTCCATGTGAAATTTATCTCTTGCCAGATTTGCATCTTTAAAGTTTGGGACTGAAAAAACTGAGAAAGTTCTTTCGGTACAAAAATAAACTAAACAGGACATGCAATCACCCAGAATGATTAAAAAGGATTATTTTTAAAAGATCTGTTATAACAAACGCTTTGACTTCAGCTTGCACAAGGTTACCAGCCCAGCATGGGCCCTGCTTGGGGAACAACCTGCAGACAATGTGGGACTGACAGGGTGTTTACACAGCCAATGCAAATAGAATAGAGGTCCAGACTAGCATCCGGTCCATTCATGCAGAGCTGGCCTTGGGGACCAGGTCTCCTGGTGGAGAGGAGATGGCAGCACTGGAGAGATCACAAAATGTGAGTCCTGGAGCTCTGTGATGCTCAAAGCCTTGAGGACAGATGCCAGATGCTTGCTTTAAAGTCTATCTTCCTGAGTTCTCCTTCTACCACAATAGATGACCTTATAATAGGATTCTGAATGTGGAAGAAAGGGGCAGATTGGATCTGTGATTGGCTAGATAACACTTAAGTAATTTACACGTTTAATTCAAGATAATGATGTCATAATTTAAATGGTACAGTAGCTTATAAATCTTTTGCCTCTGTCACATTGCTTCTTGGTCACCATTTCCTTTGAATGTTCATCAATGGGAATTTATACTGCACATTAAAGTAAGGTTATCATCTAAAGCATTCTGCTGCAAGCTGTATTATTGTAGTGCAGGGCAAACAAAGCACTGAGAAGGACAAAACAGTTTGAAATCCAAAGGAATATAAGGGTTATTTTGTATCAAATCAATTGTGACCTTCTTCCACCTCTACCGAAGAGAAATCATTTGCAGTTCCCAGGTTCAAAGTCAGATGCATTGGAAAAACCTTGCACAACATTTAAGTTATATTATTCCTAGCAAATAATGATATTGTCTCTATTTAATAGGGGCTATGGGACAGATATGAAAATGCCTGGAGTAATGTACTGCACGCCTTCAAACATTTAAAACCTCTTTGTGTTTTGCTCACAGCTGCAAAATATTACTAGGAATCCTTCTCTGTGGACCAGAACAAATGGTTTTTGTGTTATCTTCGTTATGCAAGCAGGTCCATCTGTAATTCCCTGATAACTAGGCCAACATCTTCTAATTCTGGAAATGGCAATGAAAGCAGTGAGTCAGCAGTGCAGGGCATCTGGAGAACCCTGATTAGAACTGACACACTGACAGCATCTCACTCCTCCTCACTAAATCCACCAGCAGTGAGGCAAACCTGAGCTTCCTTATTCATCTTTCATCTAGGAGCCTTCATGCTTGCAAGGACTGGTTATCTCCCACAGTCCAAAAATATATTGGGAGATTAATTGGGCTCTGGGAAAACTGGCAGAGATTGTGAGAGTGTGTTTCTGTCTGTGTGTACCTACCCTGCCATTGCCCATTGCTGGCCACTGCTCTCCTGCAACAAGTGTCTGTACTGTGTCTCACTCTGTAATGTGCTATACCAATTCATTCCCTGAAGCTGCTGATAGGAAAGATCTGCAGGAGGGGATTGACTCACTGCAATCAGTTGCTCCATGTTTTTTTTCACTGCAAAGCAAGTTGTCTTGTAGTTTTGTACTTTTGTAACTATGTTTAACCAAGAATTCTGTTCGCAGGCAGAATATGTAATCCTGCCTTGTGTAGTGATGTCATAAGCGTTTGTGAAAGCTGTAATCCCCTGACCCTGCCTGTAGGAACTTCCCAAAATCACTCTCCTCCGTATGAATTAAGAATGATTATTCCTGAACACCGAGGCTTTGTGAGGTTTTTCAGCACTAAACCCATCATGTTTTGAAAAATTGGTAATGCTGATAAATTATCACGTGGCTGCATTAAAAAAATTATGTTATATGAAACACAAATGACCATCTTAAGTATTTGCCTTTCGTAATGCTTTGTGATTTAGCCTTACTTTTACAAAACATCTGAATTTGAATAAACCCTTCCCAAAAAACAGCAATATTAATGAGGCCTCATGTCCTCTAAGCTGCACCTTTTAGCTCAGCGTCCTTCAGCTTTGTTCATCACAAACTGTCATTAAATACCAGTAAAAAGTAATTCTGATATCAAATACGGGGTTGTTGTTTTTGTTAGGAATCGATTTTAGTAAAACAGTACTCACTTTAAGACAACTGCACAGTAAATAATATGCCAGTCTCCAGTGGTTTCCACGTGTATCTGTTTCCCATCATCAGTGCAATCTGTTCTGAGACTCCCCCCTTTCTCCGGCCCCCCTTGTAAATGAGATGTGTTTCCTAAGGGGCACAGCTCTGCTAAAGCAATACTATATATTAAACTAATGACTGCTCTCTTGGGATCCTGCACCCAGTTATTAATGCTATGAAAACATCAAGGTCCTCAAAGCCACATGTTGCCTATAACATCCCTAGATTAATGATCTAGTGAAAGAGCTTTGTAGCAGCTTTGATTACTACCCTATTAATATTATTACAACTACCATAGATTGTAATCATTATTGGCAGTATAATTTTATAGATCCAAACTTAATTTTCTTCCATGAAAGGGCCAGAGCTACACTGTCATAAATTAGAGAACCAGACTGTTCTTAGTCTGTGGGCTACAAATATTTCATCACTCATGTAGTAATGATACATTTTGAACTATGAAAAGTTAAACATGTGTCCTTAGTCCGTTTGTTTTTGTTTTTCATATCCCCCCACCTAGAGTGTGAGTCACTGGGATATTGTTGACTCATGGACATCTTCTGCTATCTCAGTCACTGGAATCTGACATGGATATTCAGTGACTTTGACAATTATCATACCTTCTCCTGAACTGTGCCTACTACAAATGTATCCCTGAATCTTGAATCTTTAAATTTGCGACCCGATGGAAAGACTTCACAGAGACAGGTGCATGTACTGTATTGTATGCTGAAATCAAGTGAAGCGCTGTTATTGTACATAGATTCCATCAGTCTGTTTGTGTGCAAACATTTGTGCATCTGGTCTAATTTTGATACTTGGTTTTTCTCCACGTTGTTTTAGGTTTTGAAGAAAAAAAATGCACATACATTATTTGTAACTTCACAAAATGAGATATTGTTGTAAGAAAACAAATACTTTTGTATGGCATTGTGTGTTAGTTTTAAGATGGACATCACCCTGATAAAGAACAGTAGTGCCAGATAAACTGATCAGGTAGGACCCAACACAGCAATTGGATTTACAGTACCATGTTATTTGTTTTGAGCTGTATTCCGCTAGAGTGCCTTTATTAAAGTTGTGTTTTTGGGGACATGCTTGCCCATTCCTCTAACAGAATCTGGGCTTTTTACAACAGGAGAGTAAGAACTTTGACAATTCTCCCCTATCTTTCGTGAAAGCTGCCCAGGTCTGATACAATTAAGAGCTGAGTGATGAGATTATATCCCAGGCATCAGCAAATGGAATGGGAAAGAGAAAAACGAGGGCAGGAACAGTCCATTCTCACTCCCTTGGGACATGGCTAGATTCTATTAGACCCAGGCCAACTCATAATAAGAGCATTCTTTGCATCTCTCTTTCAATAATGCAGTCAATATGATACTATTGTGTGTGTGTGTGTGTGTGGGGGGGGGGGGGGGTATATTTTTGAGGGCTAAGCATTTATTCACTGACAGAGAAGGTGTTATTAGCAATGCAGTATCATCTGTAGTGGTAAGTAAGGTAAAAAGCCATCAATCTTCATAGTCACAGAAGGAAGATCGAGAAAGAGTGTACTAACGAGGTGAGGGTCACACTGGGTAGGTGCTACATGATTCTAGGGACATCCTTCAAGTGCAGAACACACTTATGTACAATCTGAAAGTAATATAACTGAAAATATAAAGGTGCTTCAGCCTTTTTTGTAAGTCTTGTTTACAATTTGTATAAATTGCTCATTTTATATGGCTTTGTCTGTAAAGTGAAGACCAGACCTACATCATGTACAGTATTACAGATGTGATGTAACTAGAGCTTTGTACAGTTCCAGTATAAACTCACTTGATATATTCTGTACTCTGATACAGTATGTATCCAAGTATCGGCTTTTTATATCACTTTTTATAGTGCTTCAGTACATAAAATAGATACTCTGAGTATAATGAATAAACCAAAACTTTTCATACCTACAGCATGTCTAAAACGTTACGTATTCATTTTAAATTTTAGCTGCGTTTTGGGGTTTTTAAACATTTACCACTTTGTTCACAATTCTCGGGCTCCTTAAGAAATTCCTGACACTATCATGGTCAGTTGCTCTTCCACAGAGTTTTCTTAAGTTACACAACTTAAGACAAAAGCAGTAAATCAGGTACAGTAGGTAACATAATATGAAATTACATTTAATAGAGTGTTTGATCTTCTAACTGTAGCACGCCTGATGATTTTATGGAATCTTGTTGGCAAGCATCCACTACCACAAAGGAAAGTCCAAACTGCAAAATCACAGCAAGAGAGACAAGAAAAAGACAAAATCAGCTAAGGCCTTAGCTAAAATGACAAGACCTGTTACAAGCTTTGTTTGTGGGTTGGAGACATTTGTTACATCCCAGGTCTAAATGGTATTCGTGGAGCCTGTCTGTGTTGTGCCAAGCTACGACCTGTGTCAGATAAGTCTCCCAGAGCAACTATAAAGAAGCCCAGAAGGGCACAGAATAAAACAGTGCCTTTTGTCTTGAGCAGAAAAAGCCATTGTGGCACTACAGCACTTGACATTTGCTTTTCTTAGCTTTCAAAGAAGGAGCTCTGGCACACCTGTCATTCTGAGGATGGTTTATTTGATGTGAGGCACACAGGTAGGCTCTGACATTGTATCTGCAGCTAAAAGCCCAGTGAATGAGCTCTGCACAATAAAGGCTGGCTATTGCCTCTTGCTTGCCTATAAGCATTCTCACAGCAGCTGGTGCAGAAGGATATTCAGTTTCCCAGAGGAGATCCGAGACAAGGGGACAAGATCCTGTTCTTTATTCCCTAGCTGAAAGAGATATCCCTTCTGTCAGAACAGAGAGGGAGAAGGCACTCGTTCCTCACAAAAAAAGCGAGGCAGTGAGGTCAGGAAGATTCTTATTTTCATCTTTTTTATCAAGCAGTCTCCTGAGGGAGTGATTTGGTGAAAGCATAAGGCAGGACTACAGCAGCCTGCAGCTCATGGATCTCAACCCTGCTTGTTCTACTGAATCCACACTGGGCAGGGGGGTCAACAGTGGTATCACAACCCTGATTGGACTGCACCAGTTCAAAAAAAGGCAGGCCTAAAAAATCAACTTGCTTGGTTTCTGCATGTATCCTGCAGGTCTTTGTCCAATAAGAGGTAAAGGATCAGATTGTACAGCTGAAAAAAGTGAGATGATTGGGGCACATGAATCACTGTTTTGTGCCAATAGTGTACATTATTGTCCTAGTCAGTGCAATAGTGCAACCACAAGGTAGCCTTTTTCTTCAAGATTAGCATCTTCTGTAAATAAACAGACAAGATATAGAGAACATGCGTACAGTATATAGAGAACCTAGTCTACCTGTATATCTGAATGAGCAACCATTGTAATACTGCAGAGACATCCGTACAGCTACACAACAGCAAGCACAAAATGTAACAAAAATGTATTTGGTCTTGCACCGCAGGAGATGCAAACTGACCTTTTCACTTAAGAACAAAGGAATGGCTACAAAGGAGTGGAGGTAATTGATCAAAGGATCGTATCCAGCCACTTGTATGCTAGGATACTGGCTTCAATGACACAATCCTTTGGATAAAGAAGTGCCTCCTGTCCTTTGTATTTGAAGATACAGCTGAAAGAAGCTACTTATTGAAGTAGAAAATTAACAATAATGCTGTAATTGAAATATTATATTGCTTTATTACTAAAAAGATATAGCATCACATAATACTCTTACAATAGCCTTGGACACTATAATTAAACTTAAACATTAGCTTAAAATTATACATGATGATTACGTATCTGTAGCCTTAAACAGAGTTTCTCAAAGCATGTCAATACTTTTCCTAAATTTCAAATGCTTTCAAATGCTTCCTAAAATATTATTTGGATTAATATTTAGTATTTTAATAAATACAAATATTTGTTTGCATTTAGCAAGAATCAAGAGAGCTGAGCATGTATAACATGTTTTAAAATCTTCAATTTTGACCATTTGTGAGCAACAAGCATGAGGCTTAGCAAAAACCAAAAAAGTCGGCAAAATTTTTTCTCAAGAAATCAACAAACCAACGCTATTTCTGAATTTCAAATGCGTCCGAAAACATAGCAAGTGCATCAGAAAACTTTTCTTTTTGTCCAAACCCTAACCCTAACCCTAGCTCGGGCACCTATAGAACCCTAATCAAAATCATTGCCTTCAAGAAATGTGTTCAAAAAGTTACCCAAATGAAATATTTATGACTCATTTGGAGTCAAGCGATGCTTTTAAGAACTTCCTGTGTATCTGCTCTGAATTTGGTTTACATTTCCAGTATTTCTTTTTTGTCACCTGCTGCACAAACGGCATATAACAAAATCACGATTAGTGTTATTTAAGGCTTAGCATGACAAATGCCACAAACGTTTTGCTACAAGTATCGTTTTATTTGGATTTAAATGCAAGAAACGAGAAAGCTGAGCATGTAGAACGTGTGTTTTAAAATCTTCAATTTTGACCATTTGTGAGCAACAAGCATGAGGCTTAGCAAAAACCGAAAAAGTGGGCCAAATTTTTTTTGTCAAGGAATCAACAAACCAATGCTTTTTCTGAATTTCAAATGCTCCCTAAATCACAGCAAGTGCATCAGAAAACTTTTCTTTTTGTCCAAACCCTAACCCTAACCCTAGCTCGGCCACTTGTAAAACCCCCATCAAAACCATTGCCTTCAAGAAATGTTTTCAAAAAGGTACCAAAATGACTCCAAATGAATCAGAAACATTTCAAATAATGCTTTATAGTATGTCCTGTGTATCTACACTGAATTTGGTTTACATTTCCAGTATTTCTTTTTTGTCACCTCTTGTGCAAACAGCATACAGTATAAGAAAATCACGATTAGTGTTATTTAAGACTTCACACGACAAATGCCACAAAGGTTTTGCTACAAGTATAATTTTATTTGGATTTAAATGCAAGAAACAAGAAAGCTAAGCATGTAGAACGTGTGTTTTAAGATCTTCAATTTTGACCATTTGTGAGCAACAAGTATGAGGCTTAGCAAAAACCGAAAAAGTGGGCCAAAATTTTTTCTCAAGGAATCAACAAACCAACGCTATTTCTGAATTTCAAATGCTTCCTAAAGCACAGCAAGTGCATCAGAAAACTTTTCTTCTTGTCCAAACCCTAACCCTAACCCTAGCTTGGGCACTTCTAAAACCCCCATCAAAACCATTGCCTTCAAGAAATGTGTTCAAAAAGGTACCAAAATGACTCCAAATGAATCAGAAACATTTCAAATAATGCTCTATAGTATGTCCTGTGTATCTGCACTGAATTTGGTTTACATTTCCAGCATTTCTTTTTTGTCACCTGCTGCACAAACGACATATAACAAAATCACGATTAGTGTTATTTTAGGCTTAGCATGACAAATGCCACAAAAGTTTTGCTACAAGTATGTTTTATTTGGATTTAAATGCAAGAAACGAGAAAGCTGAGCATGTACAACGTGTGTTTTAAAATCTTCAATTTTGACCATTTGTGAGCAACAAGCATGAGGCTTAGCAAAAACCAAAAAAGTGGGCAAAATTTTTTCTCAAGCAGTCAACAAACCAACGCTATTTCTGAATTTCAAATGCGTCCGAAAACATAGCAAGTGCATCAGAAAACTTTTCTTTTTGTCCAAACCCTAACCCTAACCCTAGCTCAGGCACCTATAGAACCCTAATCAAAATCATTGCCTTCAAGAAATGTGTTCAAAAAGTTACCCAAATGAAATATTTATGACTCATTTGGAGTCAAGCGTTGCTTTTAAGAACTTCCTGTGTATCTGCTCTGAATTTGGTTTACATTTCCAGTATTTCTTTTTTGTCACCTGCTGCACAAACTGCATATAACAAAATCACGATTAGTGTTATTTAAGGCTTAGCATGACAAATGCCACAAACGTTTTGCTACAAGTATCATTTTATTTGGATTTAAATGCAAGAAACGAGAAAGCTGAGCATGTAGAACGTGTGGTTTAAAATATTCAATTTTGACCATTTGTGAGCAACAAGCGTGAGGCTTAGCAAAAACCGAAAAAGTGGGCCAAATTTTTTCTCAAGGAATCAACAAACCAACGCCTTTTCTGAATTTCAAATGCTTTCTAAAGCACAGCAAGTGCATCAGAAAACTTTTCTTTTTGTCCAAACCCTAACCCTAACCCTAGCTCGGGCACTTGTAGAACCCCCATCAAAACCTAGCCTTCAAGAAATGTGTTCAAAAAGGTACCAAAATGACTCCAAATGAATCAGAAACATATACAGTAATGCTCTATAGTATGTCCTGTGTATCCGCTCTGAATTTGGTTTACATTTCCAGTATTTTTTTTTTGTCACCTGCTGCACAAACGGCATATAACAAAATCACGATTAGTGTTATTTAAGGCTTAGCATAACAAATGCCACAAAAGTTTTGCTACAAGTATTGTTTTATTTGGATTTAAATGCAAGAAACGAGAAAGCTGAGCATGTACAACGTGTGTTGTAAAATCTTCAATTTTGACCATTTGTGAGCAACAAGCGTGAGGCTTAGCAAAAACCGAAAAAGTGGGCCAAAATTTTTTCTCAAGGAATCAACAAACCAACGCTATTTCTGAATTTCAAATGCTTCCGAAAACACAGCAAGTGCATCAGAAAACTTTTCTTCTTGTCCAAACCCTAACCCTAACCCTAGCTTGGGCACTTCCAAAACCCCCATCAAAACCATTGCCTTCAAGAAATGTGTTCAAAAAGGTACCAAAATGACTCCAAATGAATCAGAAACATTTCAAATAATGCTCTATAGTATGTCCTGTGTATCTGCACTGAATTTGGTTTACATTTCCAGTATTTCTTTTTTGTCACCTGCTGCACAAATGGCATATAACAAAATCACGATTAGTGTTATTTAAGGCTTAGCATGACAAATGCCACAAACGTTTTGCTACAAGTATCGTTTTATTTGAATTAAAACGCAAGAAACGAGAAAGCTGAGCATGTACTGTAGAATGTGTGGTTTAAAATCTTCAATTTTGACCATTTGTGAGCAACAAGCATGAGGCTTAGCAAAAACCGAAAAAGTGGGCCAAATTTTTTTGTCAAGGAATCAACAAACCAATGCTCTTTCTGAATTTCAAATGCTCCCTAAATCACAGCAAGTGCATCAGAAAACTTTTCTTTTTGTCCAAACCCTAACCCTAACCCTAGCTCGGCCACTTGTAGAACCCCCATCAAAACCTAGCCTTCAAGAAATGTGTTCAAAAAGGTACCAAAATGACTCCAAATGAATCATAAACATAAAGTAATGCTCTATAGTATGTCCTGTGTATCTGCACTGAATTTGGTTTACATTTCCAGTATTTTTTTTTTGCCACCTGCTGCACAAACGGCATATAACAAAATCACGATTAGTGTTATTTAAGGCTTAGCATGACAAATGCCACAAAAGTTTTGCTACAAGTATCGTTTTATTTGGATTTAAATGCAAGAAACGAGAAAGCTGAGCATGTACAACGTGTGTTGTAAAATCTTCAATTTTGACCATTTGTGAGCAACAAGCATGAGGCTTAGCAAAAACCGAAAAAGTGGGCCAAAATTGTTTCTCAAGGAATCAACAAACCAACGCCTTTTCTGAATTTCAAATGCTTCCTAAAGCACAGCAAGTGCATAAGAAAACTTTTCTTTTTGTCCAAACCCTAACCCTAACCCTAGCTTGGGCACTTGTAGAACCCCCATCAAAACCTAGCCTTCAAGAAATGTGTTCAAAAAGGTACCAAAATGATTCCAAATGAATCAGAAACATTTCAAATAATGCTCTATAGTATTTCCTGTGTATCTGCACTGAATTTGGTTTACATTTCCAGTATTTCTTTTTTGTCACCTGCTGCACAAACGACATATAACAAAATCACGATTAGTGTTATTTTAGGCTTAGCATGACAAATGCCACAAAAGTTTTGCTACAAGTATGTTTTATTTGGATTTAAATGCAAGAAACGAGAAAGCTGAGCATGTAGAACGTGTGTTTTAAAATCTTCAATTTTGACCATTTGTGAGCAACAAGCATGAGGCTTAGCAAAAACCAAAAAAGTGGGCCAAAATTTTTTCTCAAGGAATCAACAAACCAACGCTATTTCTGAATTTCAAATGCGTCCGAAAACATAGCAAGTGCATCAGAAAACTTTTCTTTTTGTCCAAACCCTAACCCTAACCCTAGCTTGGGCACCTATAGAACCCTAATCAAAATCATTGCCTTTAAGAAATGTGTTCAAAAAGTTACCCAAATGAAATATTTATGACTCATTTGGAGTCAAGCGATGCTTTTAAGAACTTCCTGTGTATCTGCTCTGAATTTGGTTTACATTTCCAGTATTTCTTTTTTGTCACCTGCTGCACAAACGGCATATAACAAAATCACAATTAGTGTTATTTAAGGCTTAGCATGACAAATGCCACAAACGTTTTGCTACAAGTATCGTTTTATTTGGATTTAAATGCAAGAAACGAGAAAGCTGAGCATGTAGAACGTGTGGTTTAAAATATTCAATTTTGACCATTTGTGAGCAACAAGCGTGAGGCTTAGCAAAAACCGAAAAAGTGGGCCAAAAGTTTTTCTCAAGGAATCAACAAACCAACGCCTTTTCTGAATTTCAAATGCTTCCTAAAGCACAGCAAGTGCATCAGAAAACTTTTCTTTTTGTCCAAACCCTAAACCTAACCCTAGCTCGGGCACTTGTAGAACCCCCATCAAAACCTAGCCTTCAAGAAATGTGTTCAAAAAGGTACCAAAATGACTCCAAATGAATCAGAAACATAAAGTAATGCTCTATAGTATGTCCTGTGTATCCGCTCTGAATTTGGTTTACATTTCCAGTATTTTTTTTTTGTCACCTGCTGCACAAACGGCATATAACAAAATCACGATTAGTGTTATTTAAGGCTTAGCATAACAAATGCCACAAAAGTTTTGCTACAAGTATCGTTTTATTTGGATTTAAATGCAAGAAACGAGAAAGCTGAGCATATAGAAGGTGTGTTTTAAAATCTTCAATTTTGACCATTTGTGAGCAACAAGCATGAGGCTTAGCAAAAACCAAAAAAGTGGGCCAAAATTTTTTCTCAAGGAATCAACAAACCAACGCTATTTCTGAATTTCAAATGCGTCCGAAAACATAGCAAGTGCATCAGAAAACTTTTCTTTTTGTCCAAACCCTAACCCTAACCCTAGCTTGGGCACCTATAGAACCCTAATCAAAATCATTGCCTTTAAGAAATGTGTTCAAAAAGTTACCCAAATGAAATATTTATGACTCATTTGGAGTCAAGCGATGCTTTTAAGAACTTCCTGTGTATCTGCTCTGAATTTGGTTTACATTTCCAGTATTTCTTTTTTGTCACCTGCTGCACAAACGGCATATAACAAAATCACAATTAGTGTTATTTAAGGCTTAGCATGACAAATGCCACAAACGTTTTGCTACAAGTATCGTTTTATTTGGATTTAAATGCAAGAAACGAGAAAGCTGAGCATGTAGAACGTGTGGTTTAAAATATTCAATTTTGACCATTTGTGAGCAACAAGCGTGAGGCTTAGCAAAAACCGAAAAAGTGGGCCAAATTTTTTCTCAAGGAATCAACAAACCAACGCCTTTTCTGAATTTCAAATGCTTTCTAAAGCACAGCAAGTGCATCAGAAAACTTTTCTTTTTGTCCAAACCCTAACCCTAACCCTAGCTCGGGCACTTGTAGAACCCCCATCAAAACCTAGCCTTCAAGAAATGTGTTCAAAAAGGTACCAAAATGACTCCAAATGAATCAGAAACATATACAGTAATGCTCTATAGTATGTCCTGTGTATCCGCTCTGAATTTGGTTTACATTTCCAGTATTTTTTTTTTGTCACCTGCTGCACAAACGGCATATAACAAAATCACGATTAGTGTTATTTAAGGCTTAGCATAACAAATGCCACAAAAGTTTTGCTACAAGTATTGTTTTATTTGGATTTAAATGCAAGAAACGAGAAAGCTGAGCATGTACAACGTGTGTTGTAAAATCTTCAATTTTGACCATTTGTGAGCAACAAGCGTGAGGCTTAGCAAAAACCGAAAAAGTGGGCCAAAATTTTTTCTCAAGGAATCAACAAACCAACGCTATTTCTGAATTTCAAATGCTTCCGAAAACACAGCAAGTGCATCAGAAAACTTTTCTTCTTGTCCAAACCCTAACCCTAACCCTAGCTTGGGCACTTCCAAAACCCCCATCAAAACCATTGCCTTCAAGAAATGTGTTCAAAAAGGTACCAAAATGACTCCAAATGAATCAGAAACATTTCAAATAATGCTCTATAGTATGTCCTGTGTATCTGCACTGAATTTGGTTTACATTTCCAGTATTTCTTTTTTGTCACCTGCTGCACAAATGGCATATAACAAAATCACGATTAGTGTTATTTAAGGCTTAGCATGACAAATGCCACAAACGTTTTGCTACAAGTATCGTTTTATTTGAATTAAAACGCAAGAAACGAGAAAGCTGAGCATGTACTGTAGAATGTGTGGTTTAAAATCTTCAATTTTGACCATTTGTGAGCAACAAGCATGAGGCTTAGCAAAAACCGAAAAAGTGGGCCAAATTTTTTTGTCAAGGAATCAACAAACCAATGCTCTTTCTGAATTTCAAATGCTCCCTAAATCACAGCAAGTGCATCAGAAAACTTTTCTTTTTGTCCAAACCCTAACCCTAACCCTAGCTCGGCCACTTGTAGAACCCCCATCAAAACCTAGCCTTCAAGAAATGTGTTCAAAAAGGTACCAAAATGACTCCAAATGAATCATAAACATAAAGTAATGCTCTATAGTATGTCCTGTGTATCTGCACTGAATTTGGTTTACATTTCCAGTATTTTTTTTTTGCCACCTGCTGCACAAACGGCATATAACAAAATCACGATTAGTGTTATTTAAGGCTTAGCATGACAAATGCCACAAAAGTTTTGCTACAAGTATCGTTTTATTTGGATTTAAATGCAAGAAACGAGAAAGCTGAGCATGTACAACGTGTGTTGTAAAATCTTCAATTTTGACCATTTGTGAGCAACAAGCATGAGGCTTAGCAAAAACCGAAAAAGTGGGCCAAAATTGTTTCTCAAGGAATCAACAAACCAACGCCTTTTCTGAATTTCAAATGCTTCCTAAAGCACAGCAAGTGCATAAGAAAACTTTTCTTTTTGTCCAAACCCTAACCCTAACCCTAGCTTGGGCACTTGTAGAACCCCCATCAAAACCTAGCCTTCAAGAAATGTGTTCAAAAAGGTACCAAAATGATTCCAAATGAATCAGAAACATTTCAAATAATGCTCTATAGTATTTCCTGTGTATCTGCACTGAATTTGGTTTACATTTCCAGTATTTCTTTTTTGTCACCTGCTGCACAAACGACATATAACAAAATCACGATTAGTGTTATTTTAGGCTTAGCATGACAAATGCCACAAAAGTTTTGCTACAAGTATGTTTTATTTGGATTTAAATGCAAGAAACGAGAAAGCTGAGCATGTAGAACGTGTGTTTTAAAATCTTCAATTTTGACCATTTGTGAGCAACAAGCATGAGGCTTAGCAAAAACCAAAAAAGTGGGCCAAAAGTTTTTCTCAAGGAATCAACAAACCAACGCCTTTTCTGAATTTCAAATGCTTCCTAAAGCACAGCAAGTGCATCAGAAAACTTTTCTTTTTGTCCAAACCCTAAACCTAACCCTAGCTCGGGCACTTGTAGAACCCCCATCAAAACCTAGCCTTCAAGAAATGTGTTCAAAAAGGTACCAAAATGACTCCAAATGAATCAGAAACATATACAGTAATGCTCTATAGTATGTCCTGTGTATCCGCTCTGAATTTGGTTTACATTTCCAGTATTTTTTTTTTGTCACCTGCTGCACAAACGGCATATAACAAAATCACGATTAGTGTTATTTAAGGCTTAGCATAACAAATGCCACAAAAGTTTTGCTACAAGTATTGTTTTATTTGGATTTAAATGCAAGAAACGAGAAAGCTGAGCATGTACAACGTGTGTTGTAAAATCTTCAATTTTGACCATTTGTGAGCAACAAGCATGAGGCTTAGCAAAAACCAAAAAAGTGGGCCAAAATTTTTTCTCAAGGAATCAACAAACCAACGCTATTTCTGAATTTCAAATGCGTCCGAAAACATAGCAAGTGCATCAGAAAACTTTTCTTTTTGTCCAAACCCTAACCCTAACCCTAGCTTGGGCACCTATAGAACCCTAATCAAAATCATTGCCTTTAAGAAATGTGTTCAAAAAGTTACCCAAATGAAATATTTATGACTCATTTGGAGTCAAGCGATGCTTTTAAGAACTTCCTGTGTATCTGCTCTGAATTTGGTTTACATTTCCAGTATTTCTTTTTTGTCACCTGCTGCACAAACGGCATATAACAAAATCACAATTAGTGTTATTTAAGGCTTAGCATGACAAATGCCACAAACGTTTTGCTACAAGTATCGTTTTATTTGGATTTAAATGCAAGAAACGAGAAAGCTGAGCATGTAGAACGTGTGGTTTAAAATATTCAATTTTGACCATTTGTGAGCAACAAGCGTGAGGCTTAGCAAAAACCGAAAAAGTGGGCCAAAAGTTTTTCTCAAGGAATCAACAAACCAACGCTATTTCTGAATTTCAAATGCTTTCTAAAGCACAGCAAGTGCATCAGAAAACTTTTCTTTTTGTCCAAACCCTAAACCTAACCCTAGCTCGGGCACTTGTAGAACCCCCATCAAAACCTAGCCTTCAAGAAATGTGTTCAAAAAGGTACCAAAATGACTCCAAATGAATCAGAAACATATACAGTAATGCTCTATAGTATGTCCTGTGTATCCGCTCTGAATTTGGTTTACATTTCCAGTATTTTTTTTTTGTCACCTGCTGCACAAACGGCATATAACAAAATCACGATTAGTGTTATTTAAGGCTTAGCATAACAAATGCCACAAAAGTTTTGCTACAAGTATTGTTTTATTTGGATTTAAATGCAAGAAACGAGAAAGCTGAGCATGTACAACGTGTGTTGTAAAATCTTCAATTTTGACCATTTGTGAGCAACAAGCGTGAGGCTTAGCAAAAACCGAAAAAGTGGGCCAAAATTTTTTCTCAAGGAATCAACAAACCAACGCTATTTCTGAATTTCAAATGCTTCCGAAAACACAGCAAGTGCATCAGAAAACTTTTCTTCTTGTCCAAACCCTAACCCTAACCCTAGCTTGGGCACTTCCAAAACCCCCATCAAAACCATTGCCTTCAAGAAATGTGTTCAAAAAGGTACCAAAATGACTCCAAATGAATCAGAAACATTTCAAATAATGCTCTATAGTATGTCCTGTGTATCTGCACTGAATTTGGTTTACATTTCCAGTATTTCTTTTTTGTCACCTGCTGCACAAATGGCATATAACAAAATCACGATTAGTGTTATTTAAGGCTTAGCATGACAAATGCCACAAACGTTTTGCTACAAGTATCGTTTTATTTGAATTAAAACGCAAGAAACGAGAAAGCTGAGCATGTACTGTAGAATGTGTGGTTTAAAATCTTCAATTTTGACCATTTGTGAGCAACAAGCATGAGGCTTAGCAAAAACCGAAAAAGTGGGCCAAATTTTTTTGTCAAGGAATCAACAAACCAATGCTCTTTCTGAATTTCAAATGCTCCCTAAATCACAGCAAGTGCATCAGAAAACTTTTCTTTTTGTCCAAACCCTAACCCTAACCCTAGCTCGGCCACTTGTAGAACCCCCATCAAAACCTAGCCTTCAAGAAATGTGTTCAAAAAGGTACCAAAATGACTCCAAATGAATCATAAACATAAAGTAATGCTCTATAGTATGTCCTGTGTATCTGCACTGAATTTGGTTTACATTTCCAGTATTTTTTTTTTGCCACCTGCTGCACAAACGGCATATAACAAAATCACGATTAGTGTTATTTAAGGCTTAGCATGACAAATGCCACAAAAGTTTTGCTACAAGTATCGTTTTATTTGGATTTAAATGCAAGAAACGAGAAAGCTGAGCATGTACAACGTGTGTTGTAAAATCTTCAATTTTGACCATTTGTGAGCAACAAGCATGAGGCTTAGCAAAAACCGAAAAAGTGGGCCAAAATTGTTTCTCAAGGAATCAACAAACCAACGCCTTTTCTGAATTTCAAATGCTTCCTAAAGCACAGCAAGTGCATAAGAAAACTTTTCTTTTTGTCCAAACCCTAACCCTAACCCTAGCTTGGGCACTTGTAGAACCCCCATCAAAACCTAGCCTTCAAGAAATGTGTTCAAAAAGGTACCAAAATGATTCCAAATGAATCAGAAACATTTCAAATAATGCTCTATAGTATTTCCTGTGTATCTGCACTGAATTTGGTTTACATTTCCAGTATTTCTTTTTTGTCACCTGCTGCACAAACGACATATAACAAAATCACGATTAGTGTTATTTTAGGCTTAGCATGACAAATGCCACAAAAGTTTTGCTACAAGTATGTTTTATTTGGATTTAAATGCAAGAAACGAGAAAGCTGAGCATGTAGAACGTGTGTTTTAAAATCTTCAATTTTGACCATTTGTGAGCAACAAGCATGAGGCTTAGCAAAAACCAAAAAAGTGGGCCAAAATTTTTTCTCAAGGAATCAACAAACCAACGCTATTTCTGAATTTCAAATGCGTCCGAAAACATAGCAAGTGCATCAGAAAACTTTTCTTTTTGTCCAAACCCTAACCCTAACCCTAGCTTGGGCACCTATAGAACCCTAATCAAAATCATTGCCTTTAAGAAATGTGTTCAAAAAGTTACCCAAATGAAATATTTATGACTCATTTGGAGTCAAGCGATGCTTTTAAGAACTTCCTGTGTATCTGCTCTGAATTTGGTTTACATTTCCAGTATTTCTTTTTTGTCACCTGCTGCACAAACGGCATATAACAAAATCACAATTAGTGTTATTTAAGGCTTAGCATGACAAATGCCACAAACGTTTTGCTACAAGTATCGTTTTATTTGGATTTAAATGCAAGAAACGAGAAAGCTGAGCATGTAGAACGTGTGGTTTAAAATATTCAATTTTGACCATTTGTGAGCAACAAGCGTGAGGCTTAGCAAAAACCGAAAAAGTGGGCCAAAAGTTTTTCTCAAGGAATCAACAAACCAACGCCTTTTCTGAATTTCAAATGCTTCCTAAAGCACAGCAAGTGCATCAGAAAACTTTTCTTTTTGTCCAAACCCTAAACCTAACCCTAGCTCGGGCACTTGTAGAACCCCCATCAAAACCTAGCCTTCAAGAAATGTGTTCAAAAAGGTACCAAAATGACTCCAAATGAATCAGAAACATATACAGTAATGCTCTATAGTATGTCCTGTGTATCCGCTCTGAATTTGGTTTACATTTCCAGTATTTTTTTTTTGTCACCTGCTGCACAAACGGCATATAACAAAATCACGATTAGTGTTATTTAAGGCTTAGCATAACAAATGCCACAAAAGTTTTGCTACAAGTATTGTTTTATTTGGATTTAAATGCAAGAAACGAGAAAGCTGAGCATGTACAACGTGTGTTGTAAAATCTTCAATTTTGACCATTTGTGAGCAACAAGCATGAGGCTTAGCAAAAACCGAAAAAGTGGGCCAAAATTTTTTCTCAAGGAATCAACAAACCAACGCTATTTCTGAATTTCAAATGCTTCCGAAAACACAGCAAGTGCATCAGAAAACTTTTCTTCTTGTCCAAACCCTAACCCTAACCCTAGCTTGGGCACTTCCAAAACCCCCATCAAAACCATTGCCTTCAAGAAATGTGTTCAAAAAGGTACCAAAATGACTCCAAATGAATCAGAAACATTTCAAATAATGCTCTATAGTATGTCCTGTGTATCTGCACTGAATTTGGTTTACATTTCCAGTATTTCTTTTTTGTCACCTGCTGCACAAATGGCATATAACAAAATCACGATTAGTGTTATTTAAGGCTTAGCATGACAAATGCCACAAACGTTTTGCTACAAGTATCGTTTTATTTGAATTAAAACGCAAGAAACGAGAAAGCTGAGCATGTACTGTAGAATGTGTGGTTTAAAATCTTCAATTTTGACCATTTGTGAGCAACAAGCATGAGGCTTAGCAAAAACCGAAAAAGTGGGCCAAATTTTTTTGTCAAGGAATCAACAAACCAATGCTCTTTCTGAATTTCAAATGCTCCCTAAATCACAGCAAGTGCATCAGAAAACTTTTCTTTTTGTCCAAACCCTAACCCTAACCCTAGCTCGGCCACTTGTAGAACCCCCATCAAAACCTAGCCTTCAAGAAATGTGTTCAAAAAGGTACCAAAATGACTCCAAATGAATCATAAACATAAAGTAATGCTCTATAGTATGTCCTGTGTATCTGCACTGAATTTGGTTTACATTTCCAGTATTTTTTTTTTGCCACCTGCTGCACAAACGGCATATAACAAAATCACGATTAGTGTTATTTAAGGCTTAGCATGACAAATGCCACAAAAGTTTTGCTACAAGTATCGTTTTATTTGGATTTAAATGCAAGAAACGAGAAAGCTGAGCATGTACAACGTGTGTTGTAAAATCTTCAATTTTGACCATTTGTGAGCAACAAGCATGAGGCTTAGCAAAAACCGAAAAAGTGGGCCAAAATTGTTTCTCAAGGAATCAACAAACCAACGCCTTTTCTGAATTTCAAATGCTTCCTAAAGCACAGCAAGTGCATAAGAAAACTTTTCTTTTTGTCCAAACCCTAACCCTAACCCTAGCTTGGGCACTTGTAGAACCCCCATCAAAACCTAGCCTTCAAGAAATGTGTTCAAAAAGGTACCAAAATGATTCCAAATGAATCAGAAACATTTCAAATAATGCTCTATAGTATTTCCTGTGTATCTGCACTGAATTTGGTTTACATTTCCAGTATTTCTTTTTTGTCACCTGCTGCACAAACGACATATAACAAAATCACGATTAGTGTTATTTTAGGCTTAGCATGACAAATGCCACAAAAGTTTTGCTACAAGTATGTTTTATTTGGATTTAAATGCAAGAAACGAGAAAGCTGAGCATGTAGAACGTGTGTTTTAAAATCTTCAATTTTGACCATTTGTGAGCAACAAGCATGAGGCTTAGCAAAAACCAAAAAAGTGGGCCAAAATTTTTTCTCAAGGAATCAACAAACCAACGCTATTTCTGAATTTCAAATGCGTCCGAAAACATAGCAAGTGCATCAGAAAACTTTTCTTTTTGTCCAAACCCTAACCCTAACCCTAGCTTGGGCACCTATAGAACCCTAATCAAAATCATTGCCTTTAAGAAATGTGTTCAAAAAGTTACCCAAATGAAATATTTATGACTCATTTGGAGTCAAGCGATGCTTTTAAGAACTTCCTGTGTATCTGCTCTGAATTTGGTTTACATTTCCAGTATTTCTTTTTTGTCACCTGCTGCACAAACGGCATATAACAAAATCACAATTAGTGTTATTTAAGGCTTAGCATGACAAATGCCACAAACGTTTTGCTACAAGTATCGTTTTATTTGGATTTAAATGCAAGAAACGAGAAAGCTGAGCATGTAGAACGTGTGGTTTAAAATATTCAATTTTGACCATTTGTGAGCAACAAGCGTGAGGCTTAGCAAAAACCGAAAAAGTGGGCCAAAAGTTTTTCTCAAGGAATCAACAAACCAACGCCTTTTCTGAATTTCAAATGCTTCCTAAAGCACAGCAAGTGCATCAGAAAACTTTTCTTTTTGTCCAAACCCTAAACCTAACCCTAGCTCGGGCACTTGTAGAACCCCCATCAAAACCTAGCCTTCAAGAAATGTGTTCAAAAAGGTACCAAAATGACTCCAAATGAATCAGAAACATAAAGTAATGCTCTATAGTATGTCCTGTGTATCCGCTCTGAATTTGGTTTACATTTCCAGTATTTTTTTTTTGTCACCTGCTGCACAAACGGCATATAACAAAATCACGATTAGTGTTATTTAAGGCTTAGCATAACAAATGCCACAAAAGTTTTGCTACAAGTATCGTTTTATTTGGATTTAAATGCAAGAAACGAGAAAGCTGAGCATGTACAACGTGTGTTGTTAAATCTTCAATTTTGACCATTTGTGAGCAACAAGCGTGAGGCTTAGCAAAAACCGAAAAAGTGGGCCAAAATTGTTTCTCAAGGAATCAACAAACCAACGCCTTTTCTGAATTTCAAATGCTTCCGAAAACACAGCAAGTGCATCAGAAAACTTTTCTTCTTGTCCAAACCCTAACCCTAGCTTGGGCACTTCCAAAACCCCCATCAAAACCATTGCCTTCAAGAAATGTGTTCAAAAAGGTACCAAAATGACTCCAAATGAATCAGAAACATTTCAAATAATGCTCTATAGTATGTCCTGTGTATCTGCACTGAATTTGGTTTACATTTCCAGTATTTCTTTTTTGTCACCTGCTGCACAAACGGCATATAACAAAATCACAATTAGTGTTATTTAAGGCTTAGCATGACAAATGCCACAAACGTTTTGCTACAAGTATCGTTTTATTTTGATTTAAATGCAAGAAACGAGAAATCTGAGCATGTACAACGTGTGTTTTAAAATCTTCAATTTTAGTTCCAAGAGGACTACAGGGACAGCAGGAAGCAGGACTGGGAAAGGGAGAGAGATAAAACACGACAGATAGGCACCGTTCTCACCAGAGCTTCAGACTCAGCCTGATGATGAAGGGGGAGAGAGGAAGGGAGAGAGCACCAGGGACTGTGGAAAGATGGATGGTTGGAGCAGGAAGTGGACACAGTGCAGGAGCTCTGGGGAGGAGTGAGGATTTCGAATGGAGTTGAAAGAGAAGTAGATACATTGCAGCAACTGCAGCAAGCTGGTGATTGTCCGCAAAATGTAGAGAGGTAGATGTCAAACAGCTGCTTGTTCGAGGTGAGTGTGACTGTCCCTGCTTGGAGACGTACTGTGGTTGGATCACTGGGTCCCACTACACTAAAGAGCCAGCAAGTCCAGGAAGGTGACAGGCCGGGAGCCGAGCAAGAATGAAGGTCAGAGATAAAGTCTATCACTGGCAAGAGAAAATGTCAAATGCAAGAAAGATGCACAAAAGGTGCTTGGGAGAAGAAGTACATTTAAGTGCAGAAAAAAGTGGAAAATGACAAAAATATATATATACTTATGCAATCAACATATTGTAGATTTTGATTTTATTTCTTTTAACCAGTAATAGTGTTGAGACTGTTTAAGTCCATTTAAGTTTTCAAAGCACTTTAAATCCAAACCCCAGTCTTGTAGAGGACATTTCTTCAAGGTTGGTTATCTGTGATTTTAGAAATAAAAATGATTTGTTCTAACCATACTTTGAAAGACAGGTAGAGCAATCAAAACTGTTCTGTGAACATTGAAAGGCATAGATTATTAAGAGGCACTTGTATTTATATTTGTTTAAAGAAAATGAAAAATGTCTTGTCACCCAATTAACAAAAAAAACGTTTACTATCCGTAATAGTAAAATGCGTTCCAAATGTGATAGTTTTTCCAATGCAGGAAACCGACAGAAGGCGGCTTCCTTTCAGCTGTCAGCAATTATCAACAATTTCTGATAGTCCCCCACTTAATTTAGGTCCAGTTAGGACTGGTCTGCACTCAAGTCTTCAGATGCCTTCACTTCACTGACTTGTGCTTAATTACTTGATTGATTGCTGCTTGTCTCAATGATACAAATTGGTCAATAAATATTTTAAAGCTTGGATCTATACCTTGTCTCGAGCAGAATCACCACATTTTAACTTATCAATTCATTAAAAACTGACAATCTTAAATGCAATAACTCATTTTCCTGAATGTCCATTTGATAGATGCAAAGATACAGAATTCAGATATATAACATTTTTGGGATAAAATGACCTGCTCTTAAAACTAGGCTCTTCAAGATTAATAGTCGGTTCTATGGACATCCTCTGTCCAGAAGCATTAAAGCAGTCATAGCTCAAATCTTTACTTTGTTCTATTACCAGTAATTTTAAAAATGAAGCCTGGATGAATGCAAGACCAAATTTGTCTTTTTATACACTGTAGACTGATCGTCAAGGAGCTTTGTGGAGAATTCAGTAGCTTATTCCATCAGTTGGTGACTTGATGAAATTATCATAAACCTCATAATATAATAATAAATAGTAAAAGCATATGCTTTTGAACAAAGTAGCCAGTATACATAATAATGTAATAAGGCTGTACTGTTTTAACTCTGCCTTTTTTCATGGTTCAACAAAGTATACATTTATAAAGGGCAGTATGAAGATGATAAGAAATCTTGTGAAGATCAGATGGTGAACTATGCATCAACAGCATAGTCAATAACATGAGAACCTGCTGTGCAATTTTCATCTAAAAGATGAAGAGCAAATAGGTTCATTAAGAAGTAGATGAGAGAGTGTCAGTGACAGAGATAAGGCAAGGCCTAGGAACCTCTGAGCAGGATGGCCTGTACCTAAACAACTACCTCATCTAACTTCCCAATGTACGTTTCTTTCTATACCCCTGGGATCTTTTTAGAGCATTAAGAATGGGCAAACCTTTACAGAACCTAATATGTAATATAGTGGAAGATATTCCTATGTTCACATCTACAGAGAAACATGTCAGTGCTATGTCCTTGTCATCTCTGGGTACAACCGTATCTGTTTTTCCAGATAAAATGCAGTGATGAGTAAATAACAATTTCAATTAGATGCAAAGGATGAAACTTGATTCTTGTTACTCAGGCACTTTTAATTAATAATATGCAACTGACAGTGGAATAACACAGCTTTGAGATAAGAGAGATAGCAATTTGTTACAGACCTGCCCCTCTTGAACTCCACCAGATAAATGATGTGACACCATGCAGTTTAGCAAATGAGAAGAAAATTTATGGTAACACTTATGAAATGGAATCAATGCGTGATACTTTTAATGTGGCTGAGGTATGGTCCAGATTAATTGATCATGAAGGCACATCACTGAAAGAGTGGTGGGGCATCTCTTCCAGGTCACAGATCTGGCTGCCTTTTGAAGTGTTACACAATCTATTGTACCAAAGCTGTTAAGCAACACAGTGCAGGCACCAAAATGATTTCTTTTTTTAGAGACGTACCGTATAATTACTTTATTACTTTACTATTATGGTTTATAACTCAAATCTTACAAAACTTGACATGGAACTTTGTGACTAGTTCTTTATGTCTTTTCCCCCCATTTCTTAGATTTAAAAAAAAACGTAAAACTAATTTTTGTTCTTTAGAAACAATATGTTAAAAGCCTTTTTGTGCTCTATTGCATTTAAGATATCATTGTTTTTCATTTATACTGTATGGCTACTGTTTTCGGAATTATACTCATTTCCATTATTTGAGACTATTGTCATGTGAAATGAAAAGGCTTGTTCCCAAAGTATGAGCCTCTGTATCAGGTTCCACTGTGTTTCTGTCTGCTCTCTTGTGCTTTGGATGGTCTCATCCTCAACTTTACCTCCATATCATGTGAGGCACTCAGGATGACACGGCAAGGCTTTGTTTGATGAGCAATGACTTGTAGTTTTTAAATAAAAACACCTGCAGAAGGGAAAAGCATCATTAAGGTGATGGATTTGAGGAGAGGAGCTGGAATGTAGAACCAGTGTCATGATCTTGTAAACTATCAAAGACGAACGACTATCTTATCTTAAAATAGCTGCTCTTTCATTGTTGCAATGCAGAAGTTCTTTTAGAGTAAGGAGTTATTAACCCTGGATCAGTAGCTGTAGTACGTATGTTTGGAAAAACTTCTTATTTTTTATTTATTTATTGTTTATTTTAGCCTGTAAGAATAGTTACAAAAGATGCCATTCGACCCATTTTGTCCTTTGGCAGTTAGTAGCTAATTGATAGCTCGATCTTTTGTAGCCATCTGTAGACAGAAGCCAGGGTTTGAACTTCAACAACGTGGCTCAGTAGCCTACACCATATTCCCACCAGAAGTTAAGACCGCTGATCCTGAGTAACATTTACTGCTTCCCCAGGAACCCGGTAACACAAGCGGATGACCACACAGCCAAAGCTGAGGCCCATAAGTGCAACAAGGCCAAAGAGGACTGATTTCTATGAATGTGGCCTGACGTAAAATCAAGACCATCCCAGAATAATTAACTGCATTTATAATCCTGGACAAAAAAATGATCAAAGGAATAGATTTGTAATTAATTTAATGCAACATTGTTTACTTCTATACTTGAGCATCCCTGCGCCATTAAAGGGAAGAAAACAGTCCCATTTAGGACTGCATACTGTAACTAAAGAAGGTCTGTAACACTGACAGTGCAGGAATTTATATTTTGTGATAAGGGCATATTTGCTTTTCCCAATTACACACAGCCATCAGGAGTCACGCTTGGCCTATCACCACTCAATTACTTGCTGAAAGATTCATGAGTACTAACGGCTGGGGAACACCAACAGGTGACATCCTGTGATTTTAAAAGTTATGTAAATAAACAGTGTTGACATACAAGATATTTTTTTAGCCACCATCACCAATGCTTTCTATAAACTACATCCCCATACTTCAGTAATTTATTAAATCAGTGATTCTTCCTTTTGTTAATTCATAATCATCAGTATCTCCTTTGTCATCAGAACAGGGCATTGCCAAAGGATTTTATCTCCATAAATGTCTCCAGCGGAAAGACTGCTAAAGTACCTTCATTAAAAGAAAACTGCACAGCTAGCACTTGACATTTAAAATACAAAATATTTTCTTTATTATTACAGTATATGGGATTAGAGAAACTGTAGATTGAAAGGTCTCGATAAGCACCTAGAATTCAATTTCTTGAATAGGTGGGTACACACAAATGAGTAAGAGATCATTTTTCCATTTCAGATTAAACTCACTGACATTTAAAAGCCGCCCTTCGCTTAACAAAATGCATTCAGGTCCTTTTGTCAAGGTCCATTAAAACAATTCGGTTTTATTCTGTGTTGTTCTTTGTGTTTCATAGGACAGCATTAATTAAACACACTCACACCTGGTAGCGCATGTTCCACATTTACAAAACATTTATAATGTTGCAAAAGTGTCTGATCCCCAATCCCTAAACAGTATTTGAGAACATTACATTATATGTTACTATATACTGTCAGATAAATTTGCCTTTCGTTTCCCTTCATTTTGGCACCATGATAAAATTAGTACTTCACACAAGGAACCTGAACATGAATTAGAGAAAGAAAGCTGAAGATCTTGCTATCATCTGGTAATGATGTCATTTAACTTTCCCAAAAACATTAACTGATTTCCACAGCAATCATATGCTAAAAGAACAAGAAGCCTAGAAAATCAATTTTTAGCTTATGTATTTTATTGTAAGGTTATTTTGGATTATTTTCATTGGGATATTTGATCTCACACAAACTCCTTTCAGTTTGCTTCCTTGCAATTTGAACTCTCACGACAGCTGGCTTCTCATTTTCCCCAAAATCTCCTCAGCTTCCAAAATTGGCAAAGAGGGCCATTTTGTCCACAGAAACTGAGAGAGTTCCATTATTACTTAAGTTAATAAAGGCTTCCTTGGGACCATGTGTTGTTCATTCTTTCTGCGTCCTTTGAAATTGAACACATGGCACTGAGGTCACTTTAAGTGGCCTGTTCCTCTAGCCATAGATCAAGGATTCACTTAAACAGGACTGACTGTAATCTTGTGGATGGACTATTAGCCTGAGATAGATGGGATGTGTTCCTTGGTCTGACACTTAGAGCTCCTTTCTGTGCCTCAGGCCATGGAGACACTGCTGTCCCTCCAATCCGCCTGTCTTTTCAAATCCATGAAGGTTTTATGGTCCATTTTCAGGGATGAGAGAGCAGATAGACAAGCTCATAAAACTAATGGCAATGCTTACAAAGGCTGGGCTTGCTAAATTACAGCTGGCAGGTTATTAATAATTTGCCTTCTTAAGGATGAAACATTCCGAGTCTTGCCAAAGGTGTGGAAATCACATGGGACAGCTGCTTTATTTCTCAACTTCAGGAATACTGACTTCTTTGTACTCTGGACAGATACAGTATAATCAGAATGCTTCTGTCTCTTTTTGGTAAGGAACTTTGTGAACCTTGTTCATTTTTACCTAGAATACCGAAACAACTTTAAAACCTACAGAACAGAACATCAAGATTTTAGTCCTAAACTGCAGCCACCTTCAGATACTGTAGAAATGTTTTATCTAGGTGGTCTGAGTGGAAAATTGACTTTTATCCTTGGGTTATAGAAAGGAGGCTCCAGATTGCACTGTATCCATAGGTTGGGTCCTATTGCCCTAAGATCACTGATTTTATACCAGGATATGTCATCACCTATCAGCAAAAAGAATTCCTGAAGCAATGTCACAAATGACCTACAGTACATTTACAGTAGCTTAGATTGGAAGGATTTATACCAGCCAGTGTTTCCTAAGCTCTGTGCATGAAAGAGACATCTGTGGTTTGCCAGGCACCTGTGTATTAACACTGGCCTCCCTCAGATTGGCTAGATCCACAGTTTCCACAGATCCACAGAAAATGACATTCTTTGTTCTCTGACTTTGTGTTTTCAAAATGACCACATATTTAGGTGCGACAGAGGTAAGAGGATTTGGTGGACTGCTGGGAGGAGTGTGATAAAGCATTTCGTTTCCAGTCCAACGCTATGGTTAAAAGAAAGGATTCTGTTAAATGAATTACAATTCCACAAAAACAGAGCAGCAGTTAAATAGCATTGTCTCTTCTGTTTCACCATGTTCAATGTATCTATTTTACATTTCTTTGTATTTCATTATATTACTTCTAGGAATAGAGTTCTAAAAACAAATTCTTAAATAAAACTACAATTATGATTATCATAAATCCTGAAAAACAGATTGGTTTTTGATAAATTAGAAACTTCCCTACTGTGATGAACTCCAGAGTCCTACTACTCTATTTATGATGGTGCTGGGGACTCACAGTAAAATCTTTCTCCGTGGCCTAGAAACTTTATTTTTCTCATTTCCTCTCAAGGTTCACACGGCTTTTTATTAGGGTGCTTTTAAGTCAGAGAAATTTTATACACAAAAATTGACTGGTAACAACATTTTGCACTGGTGATTTCCCTGAAGTTATGCCATTGCTTGTCATTTTTGAGTTGTTGATAAACTGAAGCAAATGAAATAAAATGATCTAAGGCACTTACAATTCTGCCCTATAATCATTAACTAAATTTCTGATTAGTTATCATTGCTATTTTCTTTAAACGTCTGCAGTATCACCCTTCAGTGATAAAAAACTCCTCCTTAACTCCTCCAGAAACAGAGTTTATCTTTGTTACTTAGGATCTGCAAAGTCTCTTGTCTTTTTATCCCACCATTGATCTTAATACTTAAGGGAGCTCATTATTTGTTTAATTAAACCACATTAAATTACCTTTTCCTCAGTATTTAAGATGCTGATGATTTAAAGAACCCAATAAAAACAGCTGGGCTACAGTTCCTCTACATGGATTGCAGTTAGGAACCTGTGCTTTAGAGAAATTCCCATACCAAACATTTTCCACAGGTCAAGCACCAGGACATGTACCTAATTTTAGAGGTTAGGCCTAATTCCTGCTCTGGCCATAAGTGAGCATTAAGGTCTAGAAATTAGGCCTAACATAATAAAGTACTTGCTCTGACTGCTTGACCTGTGTATAAAACACCAGGCCCCCACACCCAATAAAATAACACAGGATGACCAATCAGATGATAAATCACTGAAAATAATCACATTCTGCTTTTTAAATCAATTCAGTCATTTTTTGTTTCTCCTTTATGTGTGTAAAATTGGCCATCACACAGAATCTGATTTCCATACTTGGCAGTGTGGAATTTTGTCTTGTGGCCCCCAACATACACTGAGAAGCTAAAAGAGATAGTTTGGGATTCATCTTCTATAAACCAATGAGCCCATCAGCCACAGTTTACTTAGAGAAGAGCTGCAAATCTGAAAAGTTCAGAACTGTTTACTTAAGCCTCTTCACCTGGAGTGTGCTTGGCTGCTCCAATTTTTTTAGATGAAATTTTACACCAGTCCTAATTCATCCCAGCAGGACACTGACACCCAGACACTGCCAGATTTCTGCTCATCACCAGCAGCGCCGTGGTTCAAGACTGTGTTTGTAAAACGTAGGCTTTAAATTTAGTAAGGAAAATAAACAGCACTCAAGTACCAGGAGTATCAAGTACCCCAACTTTACTTTGTATTCTGCAGTGTTCAGGTGGGAATATGCTGGTTGCGCGGCCTCCAAAAAAGGACATCAGAAATAACCTGCACTCAACATCTTGAGGCCTGAGCAAGATGAATTACAGGGAGTTAGAACTCAGAAAAATAAGAGAGCCTTAACAATGGGTGCACTTATAACCAAGCATGAACTTTCTTTTCTCCATTTACTTTTGTTCAAAAAGAAAACTGGGATTAACAATTGCTTTATCTCTTATATACTATGGCTGGTCTGTAAGAGTCATGATAAACAGCCAACCTGCCACTGGAGTCCATTAAAGCCACTATAAATAGGCACACTGGGTGCTAATTAGTTAATTTAATGGGATCGTTTTGGGTGTCCACATTCTCACATAGGGTGTAATTAGGAATGCTGGGGATGTAAATGGATGTAAATGGGGATATAAATGGCTTTCACAGTGTTGGTAGTGGTTAGATTTTGATAGCAGTTGGGGGGAGGGGTGTGATAAGGACTGTTATGTTTGTGAAAAGGAGCTCTCTGCTATAAAGCTGCTTTCACTGCCTGCTTAAACCCTTGTGAGATTTAGAATACCTATAATCTTGTTTTAAGGATTATTTGTAAGGGTCATGCAACCTAGAAAAGGCTGGAATTGAAAACAAGATACAAAATCTTATAGATAACCAATCAACATTTGAAATGCAGGACAAGCAATTTATCATAAAGTAAAGATTAGGAAAATCTTAAGTCTTGTACAATATTTATCTAAATATGGACAATATTTATCATGAACAAAATGTATCTAAAAGCTATCTAAGGACTTTCAGTGAAATCATTGTTCCTTGAGGTGTGTTAAATTACAGATTTAGTTTATTTTAAAATTGAATAAAAATAAAACTTGTGATACAGTACATTCATGTCATGACCCAATTACAACCTAAACTAAATACAGGTGGACTCTTTTCCCATTTCTTATTAAATCTACATAAACCTGTCTGGAGGGAGCTGCAGTGATTTGTCTGCTGCTCTGTCAAGGAACCCAGCTTCCTTAACAAACTTGCAGACATGAACCTTGACCCTGACAAACATGGCCTTTATAATGGAGGCTGTTGCCATTTCAATCTGTTGAAGATATGGAAGTGAAAAGGGAAAATTACAGCTCTTAGGCAAAACTAGATGTGTTCCATATGCAAGGATCCCTGCTTCTCCATAAAAACACCACCTCCCACAACACACACACAAATACAACATCTACCAGGGCCATTCATGATTCAGTCACTACTGGCTATGAAACTACTACCATTCCTTCCCCTAACCTGCATGGACTCACTGTTCATCCCTGCAGAGAGCCACCTAGGAGTATCTCTCTTTGGCTTCAAACACACAAACTCTGAATGTCTCAGCCAAAGATGGTCTTTTTTTTGTTGTTAAAGACAAAAACCCAGGGAAATGGAAATTATATATTCTCCTCGTATTCACGTGGATTTCCTCTGGGTGCTCTGGTTTCCTCCCACATTCCCAAGACATGCTAGTAGGTTAATTCGCTTCTGGAGAAATTGGCCCAAGGTGTCTATCAGCATTGGTCAACTCAGAGAAGTTTATAAGGAGAAAAAATCTCTGGCAATCCATGGTATTGAACCTTCACCTATGCTACTTAACTAGAAGTTGTTTAGTGGAAACAGAGAAGGTTTTAGCCTATTCTGACAGCTCATGTAGTGTTACAGTCTCTATGATAGGTCCTATGGTTTATCAGACATTATTCACAAGAGTTAATTTTACCAGCAAAAAAGGCACTTTAAAGCTGTTCTTAAAAGCTTATTCCTTGTACAGCTTCACACAGACAGTGTTTTCAGGACGTGAATTGGGTGGTGCTTGTTCAGTCATTTCAGCTCTCAGATTAAAAATATAATACCTACAGTACATACTGTACTTCCTTTCTTGCAGCTTTGAGAAATGCTTTAATGAGCTTAATCTGCATGAGTAAAAGAAGAAAGAGAAGAGTAAATAGGACTTCAAAGGGCAGAATAGTGCAAGAAGAGAGACATTTAATTATTAAAAACTACAGATTACACACAGATCTCCTCTTCATTGACCACTGGGCAGTGGGCTTGATCTTGGAAAAGGGTAAGAACTATTGTTCTGTCTCCATCCCTCACTGTGGCTGAGCTTGAAGAGCTCTTACATCAGTTCCTTTGGTTTCCCACGATCAGATGGTTATCAGATGAGATTTGTTCTACCATTCAAGGCTTTATCAGTCCCTGTTAGGATTCATGAGTAATCACAATTAGGTTAAGGCGCAATCACCTAAACGAAGAACTGAGTTTCTAGGTAGGGGGGTCTGGCTTTACTAGTCTTTGAAATGAGTTCCATCAGCTGATGTGCCGTGCAAAAAGAGTGTATGAGCCGATGCAAAAGAAAATAGGCTGTTGTGTTCACAACCAGAGACTCTGCATTCTGTTCTTTACCAAATTGAAAGGGATAAAGAAATAGGAAGACAGACATCTGTGCCTTTATCTTTAGAATGCATCTAGTTCTGTTCCATATAAGCCATCAGTGATTTATGTAAAAAATTGAGGCATTCATATTCCTGTCATCACCTGCACTGATCATTCTTTATAACATAATGTCCTTCATTGAAGACATGCTTCCTGGAGCAGAACTGCTCTAGTTTAAACAAAACCAAGACAACAACATGTACTTCATTCAACTCAAATGTTTGCTTTTTATAACCGTAGGGTGAGGGTCACAAAAGCACAACCACATTTTTTTTCTGAGCATTTGTCCTTAAGCAGTAAAACATTAAAAATAAACTGTTTCCTTTCACTGTAGATCTACCGAGGTTGCTGTATCAAAACATTTTTCTACAGTGCGTTTGATTTAAGTCACCTGTTACACCAGCAAAAACTGCTATTTGTTTGGTCCAAGGGTGAGGAGCTTACTTAATGAGCAAACCTTGAATTAATAAGCACTAGTTTTCTATTCACATGTTTTCATATCAAAACTACAACTATCTTATCTCTTTTTTTGTCAGATGAGTGGTGTTGAGATAAAATGTTAAATTAATAGATTTTAATGGGGATGATCCAATCTCAATTTAATATATTCAGAATGTAATTAGCTGGAGTCTTTAGAGATCTGCTTCTAGCATTTATCAGATCAAAAAACTGTAAAATATGTAGAATAGCAATAATAGAAATAATATACACATGCATGGTACCAGCCAAGAAGAAGAAAAGCCTGGAACTGTAATGAAGAATGTAAACATAACAGGAGATACACTGGAGTTCCAGCAGAGGTTTGTCGAATTTAAAAATATTTTTAAAAACTGCATAAAATCCAATGTTACAGTGGGCTAGGATGTACTCCGAATGTACTCCCTCCCTGATGTGCTCAGAGCATTGTCAGAGAGACCAGATCTTCATACACGCATTAAGTTGAGTAGAGTGAATGTATTACTGCAAGCACTGAAACCTTTAACATAGGCCAAAAGTTGTCAAATGCAAGCAAATAACAAGAAATAACAAAACGTAAAATTCTCGCAACTAGCAGAACTGCATTATTTTCTATTAAAAGCTACGCCTTATGCAGCACAGCAATCATAAGATACAAACAGGTTACCCAGTCACACCCTCAGTGTCAGGGTGCCCCACACAGTGCACTAAAGCAATGAGATCTGCAGAGCACAGCCTTGTTACTCTTCTCTGGGGAAAGAAGAGACCCTGTGTTACACTGTGCCCCTTTGCCAGTGTTTCTCAGGCAGTTTGTGGATTTGTTAGCAGTTGCAGGCACAGGACTATGACCCGAGGAAGGCATTCGTTTTGGAAATTACAGTGCCTTCAGAATGGATTCCCCCCCCACTGAACAACTGCAAATATTTTTGCGTTCACAGAATTTTTAATGCACTGAAATGCACACCACATGTGCAACAACTTAACAGGACCAATTTTTTTTTTGCATTTCTGTATTGGATCATTTTCTTCTTAAAGGACCCCAAAGCCTTACATACAGTATGAGGAGACCTGTTTAATTTACCACTCAGCTGCTGCAACCATTTGAGTTACGTAAGGCAGCCATTATTAGACCACAAGCCTGCATACTTTCTACATACTGGAATATCTATCCATTATCATAAAACGGTTTATTCCTGCTAAGGGTAGCAGTCTATCCCAAAAAGCAACAGGAGCAAGCCAGGATACACCCTGGATGGGACACCAGTCATCACAGAACAAACATGCTGTAAACAGACTAACGCTCAGATCTGGGCCGATTTTGCCAGGAGCCAGTTAACATACCCGTGTGATTTTGGACCGTAAGAAGTAACTGGTACACCTGGAAGAAACTCATGCAAACACAAACAGAGCATACAAACTCCTGTAACCAAGGATCCTCAGAGCTGCAAGGCATCAATGCCAACCACTGCACCACTATGCTGCCCCAATTTAATCATGTTTAACCATATTATCTGCAAAATGTCACATGCCACAGATTTTGGATCTGATAGCATACTCTCCAGGGGTATTGCCATCACTAATAACTGTTTCGATCTATTTTCAGTGGACAAGGCAAAGGTCAAGTGTGGGGTCAGGGTGCACTCTTCACCAGCACCGATAAGCATCTATGTCTACACCAGCCTTTCCTGTTTTGTCTTTTCTGTAAGCTACTTCTACCTTTTTTAGCCAGAATGTATTGACTGAACTGTACCAAACCCTGGATTTATTGGAGCTCTGTGGCTATCTGTTAACACAGACATTGAACTGTGTCATAAAACTACCTTGGATGTATGAGTTTCATTGTAATATTATCTCAAGCTTGCACTGGTCCAATAAAGAATATTCACATGGGTTTAACTACTTTTTTAGCAGACAGTAAATAATTTATTTGATGATAATTTAGTCGGAAGTGTGGGTGAGGGGATACAGGCCACACCTGCTGGAGTAGATCTCGAAATGAACCCTGCAGGGAGGGAGCTGAAAGAACAGAGAGCAGCAATAAGGCACCAAGGAATAATAAAATGAAAATGTAGACCAGCCCAATAATGGGAGTAGCCCAGCTAAGTACTTCTGCTAGATTGGAGAGCTTTTAGAAGGGATTGTTTATGAGCTTTTATCAGCTCTGCCAGTTGGTGTGGTTATTATTTCATATTGTTGTTTGGCATCATTAATCTTCCCTTATTCCCTCGTTTCTCAATCCTTCCAACAATGAGCAATGAATTAGCAGTGCTGAATTAGGAATCTAGGAATAGTGTTTTCATATAGTTTGTCATTGTTTCAGGACTACAGTACTTTGTGAGATGGCCCAAATATCGGACAAGCTCAAATTTTGATTCCAGTTTCGCATGCACATTTCTTTATATTTCTTTCCTGTAATAAGGTTTTTATTTTCAGATGTGCTCTACCAGATGTGACCTCTAAGCCCTGCCTTCTGACTAAATTAGCTCCAATGGATGATTAGCATACAGAGAGTAACATTTACTAAAGATCCTTCAGCTCTTAATATATTTTTATTAACAATCAAAAAACTTAAATGAAAAATAGAACTAGCCCCCCACCCCCCACTGCAATCCTCCCTATGATGGAAACACTATAAAAGGAAAAGGAAAGTAAAACAACACACTCAAAAAACCCTATGGCTACAACAGTGATAGGAACATTTAAAACATATTCTACATCTGAAGTATATGCAGTATATAAAACAAACCAAAACAGAGATTGAACTGAGATAATTGCAGAATCCCATGATTTAATTCTCTGTATTTTAGCACCATGGAGACGGGCTGCGGAAAGTCCTAAAAACAGTGAAGCCGCCTGACGCCAAGGGAGAGCACCAGAGGTCAGGCAGAAGTGGTACCTCCTAACCATATCCTTTCTTGCAATACGGACAGTTTCAAAGACAAATCATCGGTCGGTAAAAGTAACAGTGTTGAACAGGGTGCATCTCCCTGTAGTGTCCCATGAACATACTTCCTTTAGAAAAAGCCCTGCGGACATTTCCAAACCTGATTTCCAATAACACAGTGAATAGTTTGGGAAATCAGGCTGACTCATTAAAAATCTTTTACGTGGGGTTTACATTGCTATCACTATATTTCAAACCTATTAATACCATTTCAAACCTATTAATAGGTTTGAAATGGAGCATTTCATGATCAGCATTTTTGGAAGCCAGATGTGTTCCCATCAGATGTTGTTGGGTTTCTTCAGATTTTGTCCTTTTGAAAGCCCCATTACCAGGCATCCCACCAGTGTGGAATCACATGCCTGGGAGCTCATATCAGAATGTTTTAATGTACAGTAATTAGTGCCACAGCTGTATGTACACATGACCCAGCTGAGGCCTGAATAGCTGTTTGAGATGCTGCATGGACACGGCTTACTGAAGGGATGAGCTGCAGAACATTGCAGTGTAGTTAATTGCCTTTATTTTTCTATCCATTAACTGACAGTGTGAAGCGTGCTGGCCAGCACCATGTGCCTGATCCTTTTTTTACTGGCAGGATTCTTAGAGCAGGAAGAGGATAAAAACAATAACCTTGTCAGTTCAGTCTGTCAGAAAATCAATAAAGGCCTGACTCTCTGTAATTTATCAGTACGGGTTCAGCAAATCATCCCTCAGGTTTCTATTTTTATCTTACAGCAGGAAGAGAGCCAATGTGATACAGAGCACCCATATAAATACAAAAACAAGGAATTGCTGTGAATCCTCCCAAGAGGCTGCATCCTGGTGCAGGTTCTCACCTAGTGTAGATGAACTGAGTGTTGAACAGAATGACAGGCCAGAAAAACATCTTTTCAGTTTTTGGTGTGAGTGGTGTACAAGAGAACATGATTGAAGCATCCAAAAACAATCCTCAAAGGAACTGACAAAGTTAATCCAATGGACTACAATGAATAATGAACAATAGAATGTGGAAATTTAAAGGAAGTGCACATAATTCTATAAACTGGAAGTAGTTCTCTGCTCAAAGAGTGGAGAGCATCTGGCATAAATTATAAGGTCACATTGTTAAATCACATTTCCTGGAAGATCTGAATAAATAGCTAGTAGAAATTCTTGAAATGATTCTTGAAATGAATACAGGGATTAAGCTATGGAAAAGTGCTCACCTGAGCGCTGCAGAGCGAGCTAGCTTTGCTATTGGACTACTCACCTGTCACTCAGCACCAGTGTGTGTGGATCCAGGTGAAACAGGAAGCTTGTTTCACCTGTGAGCTATTACAATCTCACACGTGTCAGGTGAATCAGGCTAGTTAAGGTCTGCTCTGGCGTTTGAGCATCTTAAGTCTGTGGTTCCTGTGTTTCCTATCTTATACAGTACTTTGTTTGGATTCCTAACTTGGCTTGTCTCAACCTCATTCCCAGTTATGTGCCCCTTACTCTCCTCTGCGTTTATTCAGCTTCAACCCTGTATCGTTCTGACCTTGGCTTCTGGATTTTCCCTTTAGCACTGCTCTTAGCTACAGATTTGGCCTGCCAACATGACCTTGGATTTGGATTCTCTCTGTGCTTCGCTATCATGCCTTCCTGGATCTGATCCTTGTTTATTGCACACACTGCTATGCCTGTTCCCCTTGCCAGCCATCTCCCCACCTTCACAATGACTCAACTTACTGTACGACTTAAAGACGCTCTTTAAATCATACTTGATCAGTGGTATATTACAGGCATAAAAGGGGAAGATATACACTTTGGAAAAGAATGTGCACACACTGTAGGTAATAAAAGACCATGACAAAAAAGGAAGTCTACTACATAACTGTCTACTGTAAATGCTGACCAGTGTTCACAAAATGTAAACTACACGTTTCACTGAAATTGTATTCAGTTCTGAAAACAGAGGGAAATGTTTCCACAAGGTGCGATGGATGTCTCGAAAATGCTGTCAATCTATGTTTTTGAGATTAATTCCCTGGGAACCTTCAAGAACAGGCTGAACTACTCTTGGGATGATTATACTGCTAGTGACAAAATAAACATGATGGGCAAAAAGTCCTCCTCTTTTTTGTAACCATCTTCTGTTCCTGCGTAAACCTGTGAAGACACCACTCTTTTTGAAAGAGAATAAGTAAAAACAGAAAAGGCTGTGAGAAACTTTACTCTGACCATGTTTTTTTCTGAACAGCAGCTCTTGTTTTTACAGCTCCAGTTCACTTCCAAGAAAGTATTGGATTCATCTCAGATTGACTGTAGAGAACAACCATGTGTTGTGGCTTTGCTCTGTTCAAGTTAATGGAAACCTATTCAGCTGTAGAATGTTTTAAACATATTTATTTTTTTACTCTGATAGCTTCCTGGTCACAGTGTTACTGAACTAAGACAAATTAATTGTTCGTGTGTGACCTTGAGGTGACTCTGAAGCCGATAGCACTGAAGCATGTGAAGGTCAATATTTACAGCATGAGTGTCCAATAATTGAGATACGTTATTCCAATTGTTTCCAGCTTCAAGCACACGTGTCCAAAATGTTCAGTTTCACTCTAAATCATGAGGTTATCTCATTCTGTTAAACTTCAGATGAGCTTGTGATGTGTTCTCATAAAGTGCATGTTTTCTCACCCTCTTTATGAAGTTCACAATTAAATAGACTTCTCATCAGACAACTGAACAACAGTGTATTTAAAATAGAAATATAACAAAGGCTTTGCTTTCGTAGTAATTTATTGACAATGCGGAGTATGCTTTCATAACCGACTTAATGCAAATGCTGTAGATGCCCTGTTACTTATCAATGCTTTCAGTTTCATAGGAAGGCTGCAATGTAATCAGAACATCCCAAAAAATATCAAATGTCTGCTATCAGTAAATGTTTGATGTTAAAGGGGTAAACCATCTTTGGTTCACTGATCTTTAGAAGCAAAAAGTAATCAAAGAATAGTGGGGCAATGATTAGCATTTCTACTTCGCTGGCCCTGGGTTCGATCACACATGGGGTGCTCACCATCCCTCATGAGGTAACTCCCTTTTACTGAGTTGCATTAAATGTACCTCAGTTTGCTTTTGAAACTACCCATTCTCTTATAAAAAAATGCCTTCACAATAGCTACTTTTGTTTCTTTTGTTTCTACTTGTTTCTTTCCCAAAAAGCAAGGACAAATAGGTCCTAAGTGGAAAAATAAGTCATTAGAGTCATCACAGTGCTAAGGTGTAAAACTCAGATGATTAAGGAATGAGTACAGAAAGACTGACAGACTAGGAAAAGGTGATAATTGGAGAATATGTTGAAAACGTCTCCAAAAAAGATATAAATGCTGTTCCGTGCTGCTCTGTCATTGTATTTGCACATACCCTTTAAAGATGAAAGATAGTCTTCCTATACAGCTGATGCCGAAGATTATGAGAAGGCAGGTCTGAGTATATTGTAACGCATACGGCCACCATTGCAGGTTGTTCGAGCCGGCTCACCAGCGCGGTGACGTCACCGCCCTTCCCTGTGAATAGCAGGGGCCGCAGCCGCTGGGCTGACAGGAGATTTTCCTTGGCTGGGTCCCTGTTGAGTGATGCCGGAGGCCTGGGTTCAAGTCCCCAGCGGTGGGGGGGCTGACCTAAGACGGGAGAGGCGAGGGCGCATGCTCATGTGAACCTGAGAGCGCTACAATATTGACAATGTGCAGTGAAATTCTGGGGCAATAGGTTTCTCACTCGTGACTTGTTGCCTTCCACTGCGTGGAAGTGCATTTAAAACATGAGGCACCTCTTGACCAAAACGAGTCATGTGAGTAAGGAGTAAGCTACCCAGTCATGGTTTGAAGGTGGCACTCAGCTAAAATGGGAATTCGGGAACAATGAACTACTAACTGCTGGGCTAGATGGCCTGAATGGGATCCTCTTGTTTGTAAACTTTCTTATGTTGTCATCTACATTTTAAAATAAACTGTCTTTACTGTGAGTGAAATATCCCACATAAATACAGTATTTCCACCGCAGTCTCAGTGAGAGGGTTTCTCATGTCCCAGGATGGATCTATAGCAAGAGCTCTCCTATAGCAGTGCACAGTATTCTTTTCCTTACACATTGCTCAGAGGGTAGCCTCTGTACCTGCCAGCTTGTTGCCTGATATGATTTAAAAGGGTTGCAATGAAAACAGACAGGCCTCATTAGGCTCATCTTGGTGAGTACAAAAGAGCTCTGAGAGGTACCTCGAGGGACCAGGGGTGTCTGTTAAAAGCTCCGTTCTCAGATTGAGCAAGTGGGGTCGAATTGCTTGTGGGAATTATCTCCCACGACTGACCTAAAGGCCACACAGTCTGTGAGGAGAAAGAGGAGGCTAATATGGGAGGCTCTGATACTGTAGGTGAAGGATGATGGTGCAAGACCAAAGAAATTTGTCATTGTTACATTCTTCAGCAACGGCTACAATAAGAAAAAAAAACCTGTGGTTCTTAATCCAACTAAATTCCTGAACACGGCTGTATTAATGTTACCCTAACTGGCATATTAAGTATCCATGAATCAATCTCTCAGTTTAGCTGACTCCATATTTTATTACCTAATGGTGTGCTTTATTGAAATTCTATATTCAAACTTGCCATTAGGAGGACTAATTCTATAATATCTTGCAGCACAAATCCACTGTGTGGATGTTGTGTACTGTACAGTATATTGTGGAATAATATTATGCCTAAAAAAACAAAACAAAACTGTCTCTTATCTTGCAATCACTGACTTTTCATCTTCTTCTAATTTGCAATAAATTTTTTCATGCTTTTCTTGCTCTGAGGTTATATTCAGTTGGGGTAACTATGCAGAGCCATGTCTTTCTACGCACTACTGATGAATTTATTGTTATTGTGTTGTGATGTATTATTATGTGATGTGTGTATTATTTCAAGTTACATTTGTTGGTTATAGCCAAAAGCAAAGCTGTTATGTCAAAGAGTAGTTTTCACTTGGTTGCATACTAAGAACAATTTGAAAACTACTTAACAGGGAATTTTATCCCTGAACTCCCAATGGCTATAGAAAACAGAGAGCACAGTTAGTAGATGAATACTCAAATTGACAGGGATCAGTGTTGGAGCCACTGCTTTACATATTTTATATCAATGATCTAGAATGTGGTATAAATTAACTAGTCATGTGTGTAGATGATGCCAAAATAAGAAGATTATAATTAGATTAGAAGAAAGAGCAGTCAATGAAATTAAAAAATTCACGCCTGGGCTAACTCCTGGTAGATGACATTTAATGTAGACAAGTGCAGGATTTTGCATGCAGGTGGTAAAAACATAAACTTTTTTCTAAATAGAAAATGGGAAACTCTAGAAGAGTTACTAGAAGAAGCTATTTACGATACTACTTAGCTACTTAATGTAGGTGTTTTTGTTGACACATCATTTTCATCTTATAGACAATGTGAGGAAGCAATAAAAAGAAAACAACAGTTTAGGATACACAGTCAAAAGTGTAGTATCCCAATCAATGGAGTTTATGATAAAATTGTGTGATGCAATAATAAGAGCTCCTTTAGAATATTGTGTACGGCTGTGGTCACCGCATTATAGAAAAGATAGTGCTGCTCTGGAGTCCAGAGTCCAGAGCTTAAAAAACTTCCTGAACTGGCAGGCTGAAATAACTGAATCTGCTAACAACACATTCTGTACAGTATGTTTAAAATGATCATTGTGAAAAAAGTGCTGAGGTGTGACAGGATGCAAGCTGCAAAGACACAAAAAGTGGTTCATCCCACACTAACAAAACAAAAGGGGGAGGTGCGATGGCACTGTGGCTGGGAGGTTCCCGGTTCGTATCCCGTGGCCGACAGAGGAATCCTACTCCGTTGGGCCCCTGAGCAAGGCCCTTAACCCCAACTGCTCCAGGGGCGCTATATAAATGACTGACCCTGCGCTCTGACCCCAGCTTCTCTCCCTGTCTGTGTGTCTCATGGGGAGCAAGCTGGGGTATGCGAAAACACAAATTCCTAATACAAGAAATTGAATATGGCCAATAAAGTGATCTTATCTAAAAAGATAATAAAATCCCCCCCAAAATAACAATGTTTAAGCTGTGGATCCTTCATCAGAAAGGAAGGAAAAGTCCGATGATAACTTGAGAAAAGTGCCAAAATATCCTGGAAACTCCAAATGTCTCACAAGGACACCATGCAGACAGTCCTGAGCCTTTGCGAATCAAAGCGGAGTAATTTCCCATTGTGATAGCTCACTGTGAGCCTTGTTTCCACTTGCCACAGAGCGTAAAATGCTCCGTATTTGTCATTGTTCCCATTCATTTCCACAAGCCCCTGAGGCACAAGGACACAGTGTGTGCTCCGACTGGAAGGGGGATTGAGTTATGCCCTAAAAGGGACTACTGAGCTCCCAGTGAAAAAGCCTCCGCAGGTCTGTGCTTTGCAGGGTTTCTGAGTAGCCTGACTTCCACTTGAAGCTCTGATCTGTCCCTGTGGCTAGCTTCTCAACCCCCACTCTGTTTGCCTGTGCAGCTGGAGTGTTGGGCTCTATCTGAAACTGGGGATTTTCTCAGAGCTGGTGCAGAGCATTTGCTGGTGTGGGTGGCTGAGTTACACAACTGCCCTTTCTAATGATTTAAAGAGCCCTGTTTTGCTGATATCAGCAAAATCCCACCTGTAATGAAACTGTACCCACTGTATGCTCTCTGGGATCAGGCCCCGTGTTTCACAGCAAATTTCCACACATTGGTGTGTAGGAGTTTGCTGTACTTCATTCTTGGTGTTTTGTCTTAATTATGATTATGCCTACATCATACAGTACTGTATATGCTGGTATTTGATAGAAATCCAACCCTCCAAAAAAAAAATTTTTTTTTTAATACTAATAACTACAACTTGAAAGTTTCATTGCTTACAACATGCTCGCAGTTATGTGTTTAGATCATAAGATATTGACCAAATATGTGAGACATGGAGCAAACGTAGACCTCTTAAAAATCTCATTAGTATTCCAGTATTGTCTGATGTTTATTTCTTCTAACGTGAAATATCTGATACATGGTCCTGTTTTGGCACTGGGTCTCGTGAATATGTCTATGTTCTAGCCATTTCAAGCTCTTTAAGGCTGACATGCATTCTGTCTCAAAGAATGCACAGGGGGGTGTTGGGCTTTAGATGGAATAATCTGTGCCATCTGCACGTTCCTCCTTTGCATTGTTCTTGGTTCATTTCTTAATGATTCTTCCATCTGCTTCCGGCTACTTGCTCCTGTTTTTGGAGTTTTATTTGCCAAATCAGCAGTTTCCTAGAGATCACAGTTTTTGTACACTGTAGGTACACAAATGAGCAGAAGGCAGAAGGTTATGGCCCTCTGCTGATGGAGTCAAACTAACCAGGTGGCCGAGAGATACTGTACCGTCTTGATAATCTGTATGGACTGAATTGATGTGCCCATGTGGTTACAATTCAAGCATGACTGGAGTGTGTGGATTGGGGACGTGGTTTTGCCTTTTGGATCCACCTTTTTTCCTTCGTTGTAGTCAAGGTTTTTTTATTTCGGTCTCAATGCAGAACTTGCACTGCGTAGGTGATTTTTCAAAATCACCGATTTTCCAAAGTGTCCTCAGATGTATTGTAGGCATCTTGATATGCCCCAGTCCCCAAATCCCAAATTAATACTGTACCTAATACGGTTTGTTTTCATGTTGCTAAGAATAATATTGCCGATTAAGTAACCAGAATGTTGAAAAAAAAGAAAATCAATTAATGGAGGTACATGAAAATGCTTCAAGTTACTGACAAAATCAACCCACTGAACTCCTTCAGGAAGGATAATTGTACAAGAACCTGCGGAAGCAAGGGGAAATTAAGAAGGTGATTCCTTATGTTCTTACTATTATCTGTGCGCAGAATGTCTCTCTGAAGAACAGAGCAAAGAAGAACAGTCTCTCGCAATGCTGGCCGGAGGAGAAATGACATTAAATAAACTGTTAACCTGCCTTAAATGAACATTCATCCATATGGTCAGTTCTTTAAATGGATCTGCAGTTCTGATCAAGCTTTCATCTCTATTTATTTTCCAGAGCACACGTGTTGGACTTACACAAGTGTTACCTTATGGTTGGAAATGATAATAACCCTTCAGAATGTTTATTTGCTCTTTTGCTAGTTTGATTATACTGAAATGTAGCATGCAAGCAGGAAGAATTAATAAGACTCATTTGCATATAGATTTTTCTTTGTTTTACATTTGTCCACAAAGTGCCTATCACTCACGCGGGCTTATCATCATTACACCATTCAAAACAATCTCACTGACCCAATAAAATCCTGAAATATTTATTTCATATTTCATCAGTTTCATCAAAACTGGTGCAAAACAAAAAAGAGATAATAAATCAAGCAAAATTATTTCCCATTGCAGATATGTTCAGAAAATGCCAAGAACACTATCAATCTTTGTGTTACAAAACAGTCACTTATTTAGTCTCTATTATGCATGTAGCTAGAAAACTATATAATTCAGATGATTGAACACCAAATTTGTATTCGTCTTCAGTTTGAAACTAAAAAACAAGCACTGAGGGTCATCAAGTTGTTGAATTCCTGTCAGCCAGTGTGTGAGGGTCATGCGAGGTGAGGTGTGAGGGTCATCCTGGATAAATTGTCCTTTTTATTTACTGTCCTTTCAGTTCTTTGGCTCCATATTCCAATATGCCTGCAAGCTACAGTACATATGGATCCAATAGAGGCCCGATAAACATCCTAAAATCACTGGAAACCACAAAATTGCAAAATAACTCAGCACAAATATAACACACCATATGGACAAACCAGCTCTGGTTCTCATTACAGCCTCTGAGGTGTGGGTTAAATAATCTATATAGTAACATGTTTAAACCAAAAGTGTGAAAAATGAAACACAAATAAACAAAACCAGCCCTAAAGCAAAGAGAAAGTGTCTAATGATAGCAGTCAGGATGGTTATTGTAATATTCAAAACATTCTGAGCCTAATTTAGAGGGAAAAAATCAGAGTCCATGGCAAACCAGCTACTGTAAGTGTGCAATAGTCCAGATTAAGAGTGGATTTTTTATCACTTTGAATTATTGACAGTGGCATAGTTTAGATTATTTAAGTGTGTTAAAGACTAGATAGCTTTGAGTGAGCTTTACTGTAAGTGTCCTTCCTTAATTCATATTTTATTTTTCTTATTTATTAAAATGAATAAAAATGAACGTGCTTTCAAGAACAATTGATGCTAAAGAAAATTTAAATCCATTTTATTGGATACATGCATACTATATTGTCTTGCGATGGACTGGTGTTCCTTCCAGGGTGAATCTTACTCTGCACTCATTTCTCTGTATTGGATAAAGCAAGTAGAAAATGGATAGATGGGGATATAGTATATCTTTAACATTAGAATGATTGGCACTTATTTAATTGTCAATGGATATAATTACACGGGACCATGTTGTGACTCTGATAACTCTTGAAAGCATTTCCACAATCTTGGCAGATTCGAGCAGAAAGTCAGCTTGCACCTGTGCTGTACATGTCATCAATGTGACACAGAGTGACACAGCGAGCGGTTTACCCCCTTGGGCTCATCCCTGATCCAACTGCAGAGACAGAGGGGTCCGAATGACAGTTCGACTCATGGAGGGGCCAGAGCTGAAGGCAAACAGATTCTTTTTCAAGCGAAAGCCCAAACGAGGGAAGATCACTTTTCCAAAGTGCTGACCCCTGGACACACCTGACCATAACTTCTCCCAGCTGAAAGAGCAAGGTCACCTCCGTGATTGCAGCTCCCCTGCCTCGGTCCTCCTCGCCCTGTCCCCTTCTCTCTGCAGCCACACAGATTTGCTGCACTGCTGCAGTTCTTCGCAGAGTCTCAGGTTATTCTGGGGTATCACTTATCAGAACTGATCGTGATCAAAGGCCCCCTGTGAATGGAGGGCGCTGCCCACCCTGCCTCTGTATTATCTGGGGGGACAATGAGACTGAGTGACCCTGGGGCACTGTAATGGGAGTAATTACACCAGTGGATCAGACTGATTGCTTATCAACACAGTCAGCTTGGGTGTCCATCAGGGAGCTTGTGAAGTATCTTTTGCAAGAGACTGGTGTTGATGAGCATAACTGAGCACAAGGAACACAAATAAATACTGTAGCTTTGTAAGCATTAGCAAGGTCAGAGGCTCACCTTAATTAACAGCAGGGGTGACTTTTAGAAAACAAAACTTACAAGCAAACAACCGAGATAAATCAATGTGCAACCAAATTATTTGTTTATTTACTGACATGCTCCATTAAACTGTAGTGAGGTCAAAAACCTTTCATTAGGACACACTTTCAGGATTAAAATACATGCACCTCATCTAATATTTAATATGGATTTCTTTTCTATCTTGACAATGTTACCTTTCCCACTTAGGAAATGTATGTATTCCACATGAATCCCACTCTTTGCAAATACAAACGGGATAAAAGCCCATCCCAGAAACTTTAATCGCCTTCCATTTTGAGCAATAACATCAAGCAATGAGGCATCTAGATTATAAGGAACAATTAGACCTCTTACCTGCAAACCTGCTCTACTGCTGGCTTATGCTGAGGGAACAAAGTCTGGATGTCTTAGCCAAGTAAAAATTGAAATATTACTACACTGTCACTCTGACAGTTTCTAAGCAAACTTTAATGGAATAAGTATATAATATGATTGCATTTAAAGGAAATCTTGATCAGTAGTGCAATGGTATTCAATTACAAATTCAATTTCCAAACAGACTTTTGAAGACCTGAACATGTGTCTCCATTCTTAAGCTATTTAAAGCAGCAGTGCGTTACTAAGTTTATAACACAAATGAGCCTAATGTATTTAGAAAAAGAGGAGGAAATCAAATGATTTAATAAGAAATTACACTGATACTCCAGTAAATCACATATAAAGGCTATGAACAACATGCATGCTATTTGATCGTTTATAAATCACAACCTACAGTACATTTATGGATGGCATTAAGGCATTTTGACACTGTAGGTTTGCTCTTTGGTTTCTTTCTGAGAAATAGATGTCTTGCTCTATGCTCACAATTAGGAAAGAGATCATGCAGGAACAGAGCTCAGCCATGTTTTACTGTCTGAAGACAAATTAAGGCAATTTTAATTGGACAGTGACTCAGTAAAACTCTCCAGCTATTGAAACAACGCATTTCCATTCATTTAATGATATGTACACAGAGGAGCTAATGAGTATTATATCTGATCAAACCTTCTGAGCAAAATACAGAACAGCAGCTACAGCCTTGGGCCATCATTTCCAGTGATTAACAGACCCTGATTATCATTAATCATTGAACGACTTAATGCTAATTTAGGTAGGCATGTCTAGAAGTATTACTAATCACAGTCCATGAAAACAACATCCTTACGTTAAATTTCCACTTCATTTTCTTCCTTTGAGTTCCTGGAGTTCAGGGACAGAGAGCAGCTGAACACATTAAAGTCAATGCCCTGGTTTGGAGAAAACACATTGATATTTAAAATTTGTGACGTTTTGTATATTTTGTGGGCAGATAACCTCTTGCAAACACTAGATTAAGTGTAGGTTTTGCTCCAAGTCCAACCAACTGCATGCCCTGAACATCAGAAGAATGTGTCAGCTGTCTGTCCCTCAGCCACCTACAAAGACTTCTATACTGTAGACGTGCTGACAACTTTAACTACAGTATATGGAAGTAAACAATAGAAAATAATGGGAGCAGCAGGGCTTTTGTTCTGAAACTGACAGCTATTATGAAAGATCATCTGGAACTTGGAAAGAAATGTCATGGTGCTCAAGTTTGCCAGGCCTGTTTGTGTTAGGCAGCCTGGTGGGACAGCTTTCTCATTTTGCTTAAGAGTCAATGTACAGTATAGCCAAACCTGATTTCATGTTTTCTTACAAATAACAAATTTTATTGGGAGACATGAACTGTTTCTTTAATTAGCATTATTCATTTCAGATAAATGGATAATACTTTAGAAAGTTGGTTTTGATTCTTTCAAGCTCATACAGCCTGTAACATGAAAGGAAAAATACATTCTAGGGCTTAGTTCAAGGGGTTGAACTAGGAATCTCTTAGTAACAAATATTTCTTTCATCAGCTGGCCCAGATAGCATCCCTCAATACTCGCCACCACTCAGAGCTCATGGCATGGGTTTAATGTCATGATTAAAGAGACAGCCTGGCATCCAGCCTACTGTACCCTCAACAGGCTGTGCAATTTATATGACATTCTAGCAGTGCTGAATAACGATTAGGCCTGTGTGTGCTCTGAGGCAGTGGTTCAGCTGTAAATGTAACTGTTAAGAGCATGTGATATTTCCTTCACAAGCTGCTCTCTAGTGGTGCTGTATATTTTAATAGAGTGGCCAGGCCGAAGCTGTGTTTGTATGTTTTGTGAAAAAAGCTCAGTAAGACTCACAGACACACCCTCCAAACCACCCAAGGCTTGATCTCTGATCCTCTTCAACATAAAGCCTCCAAAGGCCTCAAGAAAAATAAATGGAAGTAGAAAGGCCGTTAACTAATATCAGGTGCACTTTTCATGTGTACCAACCAGCCTCTGCAAGTTCAAAGGTGAGTGCTTGCAGCACAGGCGACCCTATCTGTGATTGCACGGCCCAGGTCTGTAAATCACCCACCAAAAACTGTCCGTTCTCGGGACCAGAATTCAGTTATTTCCTCTTCGTGCAGGAAATTTTTCAGGATGGTCTGTAGGGAAGCACTAAGCAGGACTGGTAGCCACTCTTTGCCTGTCTCCTCCGGCTCTGCCCACGTGAGCTGGCTGCCTTTTCTTCAGGCAGGGTGGTACCATCAATCAGGGACACTGGGGGACAACAAGGCTACTGTATAAAATACCACCACTGATTGCTTTTTACATTGTGAAATAAAAAGACTGCTTTGTTTCAGTGCTGTCCTGGAGCTAAAGCAGAGTCTTAATTTTCACACCTCGCTACCTGCTCTCCTTCCCACTGCCTGACCATATCTGATCTCAAAGGCAGTTAAGGTGACATATTCAAGTCTGAAACAAACCCAGTGAATCTCTCAACTTCAGACACCATAGACCATGGGTCTCCAACTCCATTCCTGCTGAAACTAGTGTCTTCTGGTCTTCTGGTTTTAAGTTCAGTAGCAAATTTAGCAATTAGCCCTTATTATTTCCTTATCCAAGTTGCATTATTCAAATTGGACACTTCATTAAAGGTACAGAGGGCTCAGTGGGATTTAAATAAGCTGTACTTAGATAAAATTCCATTGCATCTTAATTTTGTTTTAATTTCCTTCAAATAATTGTAGGGGATCCAATAATTTTAACACCTATGTTTTGGGGAAAAAATAGTATTACTTATTTGAAAATATTTATTTTGAAATAATTCTATTAGAATAAAAGCCTGTAGGACTCCATATAACTATATACAGTAGCTCATTATCTGTGCTATTTATCTTATATGGCTTTTTTGTTCTTAAGACCACAATATAGAATTGTGGCTGCTTTAGAAGTATTGAAATGATGCAGTTGATTAAAAAGTTAGAACAACTACACAACTGAGAACTCAATACAAAATGCTCAGGGGGTGTCTGCAATGCTTTGGCTGCAGTGTGGAGTGATTTCATGGGAGGGAATTCAGATTTTTTAACCTCATAAGAGAACTCAGTGGATGGAAGCCAAGATGGGTCTCAGCTGAATGGAGGGAGAGGCTGTATGAGAGAGATATACAGTAGGGACCAGTTTTCAAGTCTGGAAACACTGTAATTACAAAGAAAAGAAAGTGAAATTATATTATAAAGCCAAACCACAGTGCCATTACAGTTTGTTTAGTTTCTTCTGCTATTTTTTTAAAAGGAGGATAGGTCAGTAAGTTACCCTTGTGCTGCTCTTGTGTAATTCAGCAATTTTAATTCATAATGTTTTTTAATCCTTATGCGCCCTTTCTAACACTTCTGATCTCAGAATCAGATGGCTTTCTCAGTTGCTGAACATTCACATTTTTACTTCAAATAACGTTGACCAAAGTGACAAAATAAGAATAGAAAAGTGATACGTAAAACAGAGTCACATTGAAGCTAGAAACAGAATGTACTGTACGCAGTATGGTTAGATTAGAGACTGTTATGAGACATGGGTGTCCTCTGCATTACCATGATTAACCACTACTTCAATGTGCTGTATTTCATTTTGCTATGCCTTTGCCACAGTACACTACATTACTATTTTATCAAGAAACAACAGTTTATTTGGGGGCAAAAGTCAGCCTTAATATAAGGACCGAAAATTGCTGGGAAAAGAATAAATCGAAGCACAGTTTAATGTGGAAATCCAGGAAAGGTTGAGGATTAACCCATTTAACCTCACTTGTTTGTCATTTCTTCTTCCAGATGTGATTTTTGCAGATGTTTTTTCATCTTGGACTAAAGAGAATTCTGAGGGGATTTTGAAAATATTCAAAGACATTGAAGATTTTATATGATCTGAAGTTCTTGATCCAGATGAAGACACCTTTTCTTACATATTTTTAACAGTGAAAGGAACATACATATTCCCTTCAATGTTTTTTTTAAAAATGACACCCTGTTAGACTACACCAAAGAGCTCGTGATTACAATTTGATCAAATAACATTTATTTTTTATAAAGGGAGAATAACATATTTCACAAATTAAATGTTTTGTCCTTTCTTTTTGCAGGCTGAGTTGGAAAGACAACCTGTTGCAGTATATTACTTCTTTAATTTGTTGCTGAAAATGTAACTAATCAGCACCTGGTCTTTATCTCAAAAGATTAGAAATAAATTAATTTGCCATGTGATAGTCTTTATATTTTTTGCTGTTCAATCTATTGCAATTGTTCTCTGTATTTGCTTCAGATGGGATTACATATATCTTTATACTTGTTAAATATCTCACTTATTGTTTCCAAGTCTACAACTGTACTTGTAGAAATGCCTTTTGTTGCACAACACTTCTGCAAAGCCACGATTTTCCCAGCACTTTCAGGTTTATTCTATATATAGATCGGTTGTGCTTGAAATTCCCATGCACTGTTCAAGTTCCTGATGTGTTTGCAACATTTCACACTCTGTCTTTCTGCTCAGCAATGTGCTGTGTATTATGTGGGAATTATAATAATGTGCTGTATATCATTGTGGGAAAAATGTGGAGGAAGTGGATGCACATCACATGTGAGGAAGCCTCAATGACATGATTTGTAACTCAGTAGTACCCACAAAGTTGTTTTTCAAGGACCAAGTCAAAATTTACACCCCCACAAAAGTTGTACACTCAGTTGATTCTTCCTTTCTTGTCTTTATAACACTTCCATTAAGGAGAGGCAAGGCTCACCCACAGCAATTTTGTGGAGAGTGTGGGTTTGCTTTCACATCCCCCAGTGTGCTGAGCAACGAGTGGTTTCAACTGACTGCAATCTGGGAGCCAGAGCTGCAGATCTAGCTTTTAGCTGTTTCCTGCCAAGTGTGAAGCACTCCAGTTTGCATTTCAATATGAAGACTACCTGCTTTTAAAATTCTCTTTCTGCTCTTTAACCCTTCTCAACACAAGGCTGGCAGCTACAACACTCTCAATATCTTCTGTACCTGACCTAGAATTGTTCTGACTGACCAAAAATACAACATTCTGCTCTGCAGTAGAACTGAATACATAGAATTTATTGATAGGTACTCTATATATATATTTATAGGACAGAATTTATTGATTGCTAATGGGGGAGCTCTGAGTAAGAGCATAACTGAAAGCAAGTTGCCAACACAGTGCGCACACTACTCTCACTCACAGACATTCATTTCAATGGGGATACCGTGCCAGCCTCTCACACTGAATAACAGGCAGACACACAAGACTGGAGTAGAAGGAACAAGGTGATCAGAAGTTTATACAATAATTTCTGTCCCTAGAGGCCTTGCCATAGCGTGTATGAGCATTGTTCCATCATGTTTAGCGCCACTGCAGCCACTGTTCCCCAGGACCCCAGGACAGTGTTGACAGATAGCACTACAATACTCTGCAAAAGGTATCTGGTGAATAAGGAAATTGGATTTTAGAGCTTTATCCCAGCCCATCCCAGAGAAGTTCCTATACTTTACATAGAGCTTACTCAAGCCCATTCAGCACTCGTAGTGTTGAGAGAGAAAAGGACAGGCTGGGGTCAGGGCGTTTTGCAATGTAATCCCCATTTCATCCCCTCTGCTGACTTGTAGCCTTAAGAGCATTAGGCTCCACAGCTCTGGATAGCCTTCTTTAATAGCTCAAATTAACCCATTTAATGGGACAGAGTTCTGTTTCCACCCTCCTGTGAGCTCTATTAAAGGCTGGAATATTGAATTAGATTGGTGTAATTGGGACTATAAGACAAATCTACTTGATCTTTAAACCTAATTTGGTCTCATTTCATGTCAAAGAGCAAAGAATAACATAAAATAAAGGTCTGTTTATACCTATATCAGTGCCCTATAAAATCCACTAGCTAACAAGGAGACTGGTTTATTTCAGTCCTAACTCATGCATGTCAAAAGGTATTGGAACATGTGCTTATAACTTCAAGAACAGCCATAAGACTTTGTCAGTACAGAAATATACCATGACGTCTTTGTTTTGTTTGTTATTTTTCAAGTTTTTTTTTTATCTGTGCTTCTAAAGCATTGAGCAGAAACATAAATATGCCTTCCAGATTTATCTCCAATATTACAGGATCAAGAACGATTATATTATAGAGCATAATGCATTACAGATTGGATAATATAACCATAACATTCATAACATTGCACAGAGCAAAGTCATATTTGTTATAAATAATTAACTGAATTACAGAAAACAAGAGGTTCAACATTTATTAATACCCCCAAGTATTCCTTCAACAAACAACAGTGACATTCTGCACTTGAGAAGAGTAATGGAAACCTTTGGAACTATAAAGAGGCCTTCAAAGGTTTCCTGTTTCCCTAGGGTCTAAGAGGAAGGAGTACACAGAAAATATTAAGTAGCCTCATGTATGATCATGGTTTAGGTCAAAGAGCTCTTATAGGACTGCAGGCAAAGGATCATTGTCCTCCACATGCTGGGGGGTGGATGAGGAAAAATCCACAAAATGCTGAATCTTTTACTGTAGTGTCCCTTTTTAAGACATCTGAGGCTACTGGTAAGGTGGTCACCTTTCAAGGAACAGGATGCACATGTCGCTTATTACCCCAAGAAACAAGTCTACAAAACGAGTTCAAATCTGATGGTAACACCGGGACAACTCCATTTTCCAATACATACACATTTTCAGGATAATGACTGTCTAAAACTATGATTTGAATTATTGTGCAAGAAGGTGGCATTCATAGTTGAGTTACAAAGTAGATGGCTCCTCTGAGGGCACAATAAACTCAAACTTTGACAGTTGAAACTATATGTGTGGTAAAATGAAAATTGAACTTTTTGAACATGCACATTAGTGTTATGTTCAGTGTGAAGACAATGAAGGTCTTGTTGAGTATGTTCTTTCTCAACACTCATTGAGAAATATTGTGACAGGGGGATCTATGACGTTTTGGGGGTTGTTTTGCAGCTACAAGTCCTTGAAACATGATGGAGTAAATTCCAACCTTCCAACCTGGACCTCTGCCCTTTAAGGTGCGTTCAGCAGTCCTTTTCAATGGTCTTGTATTCCTACACTATTCACAATGCATTATGTTGCATACATTCAGCACACTTTCACATGAGGATATCCTGACCAAAGAAATCTCTCATTCCACACTTCTTTTTTTCTTTGGCCACCCCACATTTGCGAATATACATAGTTGTCTAGTCTGCTCTTCGAGTCAGGAGAATTTAAGCGTCTATGGGGGCTTCCTGATACCGAGCTCTGTTGCTGCTTGTCTGCTGGCCTTTCTAGTTTAAATCGCTTCATTTGTGGCTTTTACTGCTCCATTACAGTTCTCACTGTCTGAATCTCTGCCCTGGATTCAATCTCTCCAGTTACATCTGTCTTTGTGCACCCTCATCAAGGTCAAAGATGCTAAGGGATGCACTTCCATTTTTGCAGGAAAACGACAAGAAATTGATTTCAACCAAAAGAGTAAAGAAGCTCCAACTACTATTTCTTCATTTCTTCTTTTCCAGTACTTCAGTTTCTCCTATACCCTTCTTATGTAGTAAGAAAACCAGAAAATAAGTGTAAATCACAGACCTGTGATAACTCCTTTCGGGTTGGATAACTACATGATGCAACTGGTTGCTCCTTAAGTCTAGTTTGCAATTGGTGTGTCCCTATACCTAAAAAATAATCTGCAAAATAGTTCTTTAACAATAACCTTTCTGAACCATCATTCAATCTCAAAACAAACCTTTTAAAATATTTGTCCCTACACGTACATTCCGCAAAGGCGTCAGTTATTGAGAACAGGACCTAAATTTAAATTGATTACATATTAGCATTGAGGTTAATGGTAATAGTATTATGTAATAGTTCAGAATAGTGTAGCTGGCTGCATTTGTGCTTATAATTAGGCAGCTTGCGCTGGCTTTTGTTATGAGTTATAATTAGAATTCCTAATGATAGCATTAGTAGAGTTTACAGACAGGTCTTTGGCAAAGAGCTTAAGATGAAGATTTGTCTAAAACGTGTGTATATCTGATTCATTTTGACATTATGTTTTCCTTTTTGTGTTCTTTTGATGTGTTTTTTTATGATTCCCTCAAAAAGTGTTTTCTGAAGATATGTGCTGATGATGCTGGTGTCGCAGAGTTCATAAGACAATCAGTTGTTGTCCCTGGGGAATACTTCAGGCATCCTGGGGAATGTATTTATCACTTCAGCAATATTTCCCAAAAATAATGTTTCAATTTAGCCTGTAACTGAATGCAGTTCAGCAACAGAAGTCCCAGGCAGAATGAGAAACAGGAGATTTCAAAAGTTCAGTCCTATATAAGAACATGTCTCTGAGGACAGCAGCTCAGCTGTTTTGCATGGGGAATTTACTATCATAAACAGGGAAAAACAAAAGAAAGACAGAAAATCCCGTACACAGAAAAGTGTAAAAAGAGAGTAATGACTGTAATAATTGATGCATTTGCTTATAGTCATTTCAAATTAAGAGGGACAAAGTGATTGGGTCAGAGTGAAATACATTTGTAATTGCCTCGGATTTTCTATTGGGACAGACATGTCAGGAAAGAGAGAAGGAGCAGAAGAAGAGGAATGCCTTTTTATGGGGAAAATACTGTATTTCTGGTCCAGAAACCAAGTAAAATGGTGTGGAGCTGTCTTTAGACATAGGATGGGAAGAGCTCAGTTTCTCTCCTCACAGGCAATTTCCCAACACATCTGTTCCAGATGTTCCATCTGTTTCAGTCAAATCCGTGAGCATTTTAGGATTAGTGTGCTGGATAGTCAGTGTTTGAACGATTTGGTGGAGAGGAAGGTGTTGAGTCAATCTGTGGTTAACATTCCTCTGCAGCCCACATTGTCATTTTTGCTAAGATCAATTGACTATTAAATCAGTTTTGTTACAGTGTTTGAGGCAGTGTATTGGAGCATCCACAAAGAGTCTATCATGCAAACAAAGTGGTAGAAATGCAAAACATATGTTGTCTATGAATTCAGTCATGCACCTACAGCTTTTTGAGTGTTTGAGTCGTAGTGATTTTTTACTGATGTCCCACAGATTTGAGTTTGCATTTCAACACAGGGTTCAGGACACTACTGTAGCTTCATTTCACTGTAATCATCTCTTTCCAGCTTTGTGCCCAACACCGTTTATTAACTTCTTCTCTATGCATATGCATGCCTACTGGAAAGAATGAACACATAGAGCCTTTATTTATTCAAAATTATTCACACCCTTCTGATAATAGTTCTATGGATGTGAAGATAATGAGAAAAGAAGTTATTGACAGTGGAAATGAGCTGGGTTAGGAGCCTGTTAAAAGTCAGGAGAAGAGACCAGATCAGAAATGAAGTGATGAGAGATAAATTAGGGCAGAGAGAAAGTTTAGAAAAGAAAATTGCCAAGGTTGAGCCATGTAATTAGAAAGAACGACAATGGATTACTAGCCAGAGTTCTACACAGTCACATAACAGGAACAAGACTGTCAAATAAATGGATCAACAATGTAAGAAAGGCATCAAAGAATGTAAGCAGGATATGATTAAATAGACTTAAGAAAAAAGTCAGAACACTGGTGTCATTTTGTTATGACCTCATCACCAGCAGACAACTGATAGAAGAGCAAAGAGGGAGAAGACTGCACCCTTTCTATTCAAACACATAGATGAGATATTGCAGGAGGCTCACAGGCCAAGTCTCTAAACCTTAGATCTTTCAGCAGCAGGATCTAGGAGTCAAGTTTCAATTTAATTTCAAAATAACACTAATCTTTTAAAGTCAACAGGATAGTAGCGTCCTTCCCTAAAACCAATGCAAAAAATAATAAGGCATCAGTCAGCTGCTTCTCTTTGACTGAAAGTTTAGCTGTGCTGGGAAAATGTCAGAATGGTGAACCTGATACCTTCTGTGCGTGTGCTGTTCCTGTGGGTGAACTGGGACCTGCCCCCTGTGTAAGTGATAGATTTCCCAAGCACAGCAAAATAATAAAACAACAGAACTGTAATAAATGCACCACAACACACAAACTGACACAGCCTACTAGGAAAGCCCCTAGAGGAGGAGAAGAAGGATTGTAAGCAAATAATTGGTTTAATTGAAAATAATTGTAAAATATATTTTTGAATTTATTTTGAAATTATTATTTTCATTTAATCTAGAATGTTTAATAAAATATAATTAGTTACAGCACGGAGCCTGTTCAAGGTCCATCTTCATTTTTTTCAGAACAAAGGAAAAACAAAGAAACAAACTTTTTTTTTCTTTCTGAGACATTTCTCTGAGCCAATGAAGACAAAAGACAGCACAATCTGGGATTCAGTCCTTAGAGCTACTGTTAACATCATCAAGAGACTTTCAGAGTCGGTTCAGAGAGCATTAACTTCTCCACATGAATTTAATATGTATAAAGAATTTTTGATGTAAGGGGAAAAGACATGCTGAAAGAGTTAGATGGATATTAAGAAATTGCTTGTCCTATCACTATCCTTGTGGCATAATCTAACTTAAAATAACGGAAAAATACAATTTTCTTTCCTTAATCCTCCTTTTTCACTTTTTCTTTCTGCCTGGCTGATACGCACGGTGTACAGTAGGTCTGCACTGCATGTACTGTAGGCCTCCTCATTTATTTCATTCTCCATCACTGAATCAAACAAAGCTTATGACAGCATCTTGTCCTGGTGGGTAGCTCACACCTGAAGAAGGCTTCGCAGCCGAAACATTGTGTTTTCTCTCTTCTCTTTTCAGCATGGAATAAACCTATTATTTGTTCCATATCATATCACATTCCTATTCACGCGGCTGTGCAAAACGATGCAGCCGACTGAATTGCTCCTGTAGCTCCATGTTAGACGAAATCGGCATCAGTTTTTTTGGAGATCCTCTTTTGATGTTGTAACATCTCTGCCTTTCTCCTAGCAATGTTAATTTCTCAGCTAGCATATGACCAATTTGCAATTTATTCTGCCTCTTTTATAATAATACTATTTGCTATTTATGTCCTTGGTTTCATAAGATACTTCTTTAAATTCACCTTCATTTCTGAAGAAATGGATAGATCAGAAATTTAGGAAGTAGCTACTGTAGTCAAGAACAAGCTTTCCCTGTACGGGATTTTGAGTGAGATGTTGCTATAAATATAAGTTACAGTGTGTAGTTAAAAGGATATATTTTAAATCTACCATGTAGGTCATCATGGTTAGAAAATAAACATTGCATCTAGATTAATGGAATGACTGATACTATGAGAGAAACAAAACCTTTTTAGTCTTGTACAGGGAAAACTAGGAGGCAAAGTATTCATATTCCTGAGGGACACCGACAAGGTTAACCATATGGACTTCTTCAGCACGAACAGTGAAACACAACCCAGGAAACACAAGTGGAAACTATGTGTATGCACACAGAGGCTTGTGGGTGTCTAGGACAAGCTGCCCAGCCATGTTTTGGAAACCAGTGTCCTGGAGTCTTTCAAGAACTGAGTGGATGACCTCTTCTTGTTTCTAACCATTCTTATATTCTTAGTTGAAGACCATATGACTAATGCAAGCCAACTTCTGACCCTGAAGAGTTGTATTCTTCCATTGATGTTTGTCCAGAGATTTAGCGAGAGATGGCTTTTATACATTTTGCTCCGGACCTCTAGGGCTGCTGCCCACACTGTCAACAGGGGAATTGCTGGTTTTGGATGCTGACATATTCTTCAAAACCTGGGGGACTGGAGAAGCCTGAGTGGTTATGGGGAAGATATCTCATTGCTGCAAGTACTTTAAGAGAACTTCATTTTGGTCTGGCACCTCTCACAAGAACTCAAAAACAAACCATGAGCCTAAAAACAATAACAACATGTGACAGTTCAACTCAAGCAGACCTTAGTTCCATTGTAACATCACCCTAATGACTTGATTACATGTCCCTGTTATCCTGCCAACCTGCTGAAGATTCCCAAAACAGCCTAAGATTTACTCCAGCTGTACGAAACTCTATCTTTGGAAATTCAATTTGCAGGCAGGATGTTTCAAAGTGAAACCAAAAAAGAGAGAGATGGGTGAAGATCAAATGGCACAAACATGAGTGATCCTGGAACAGGGTGCCTTAAAATCACACACACACACAAGGGAATGGAGAGGCATGCAAGACATCAGGCAGTATTAAACAGCACCCAGCACAAAAGCCTATCTACACAAACAAGAAATAATCACCACTCTCTCTTGGGTATTGCACGACAGTGATATTCCACAAGACAACACACAAGCTCAGGTTCTCCAATATCACTTTCAATGTGTTCTGACCTTTACATTAGACCTTTACACTCGACACAGATCAAAGGCAATGTAAACTATCCACACAAGCTCAAGGTCACCACCAGAGCACGTGGATGGATGAACTCCTTCACCGCCTATGTTGGACATGGGTTATTAGAAATGTGCCACAGATACTGTTTGGATAGGTCTTGATTCCCTTACAGTATATCATGAAAATAATATTAAAAGAGAGAACATTAATAATCTCTTAAATCTTCTACCTCACAAAAGCATTATGACACCATAGTATTGATACTGTAGATGCATATGTACTGTATATTACATTTCTGATTTATTATATGTATTTATTACAAATAATTAATATTCCATTGTTTTACTTCATTTCTTTTGGGCACATTGGAGCTGAGGGGACATACAGTATGTATTTCCCAAGCAAAATTAAACCTGGTGCTTTCATATTTCAACTATACTACTTGAAGAATGACTAATGTTTTGTTTTACAACTGCAGCTACAACTCCTGTGCCACACAGGAACAACAAGGAAGTTCTAACAAGCTTCTCACATCCACCCATTTTTTGACATACTGCAAGCTCCATGCTGACTTACAGGAGAGTTAAAACTGATTGGAGGAGGGCCACATCCCTCACTGACATCACTACAAGCCTGAAGGGTCCTGCAAGGTTATAGGAGACATTGTCTGTCCTATAGTATATAAGAAAAATCTCTCTTTGATCACTTTAATCCCAGCCTGCACTCTGGCATCTAGCTGTATTTTACTGTTTTAGGAATCCTAGTCACACGACACTAGTTCGAACCCATTTCCTTTTCTCTCCTCCTTTTACACTTCTCCTTTCTCACAGCTGTATTCTGTCCCTTCTTCCTCTCCTGGTCTTGTGTTTTCGCACAGATGATTCTGCTGCCCCTTTTCTTGTGCCCCACAGAACCCAACAGAATTGTACATGATTTTTTTGCCAAATCCAATCTCTGATCATATTAAGAATTATAGTGAAACCACGCTGGAATGTGAACCGCAGTTAAATCATGAAGGAATACAAAAATGGTAAAGTAAATAATAAAGTATGACACCAGTAGGGTTTAAGCAAAGGTAAACACCATGCAAATGGCTGTGGTGCAGGTTCTTGAGGGCCGCTGTAAACATGGCAAATTCTTAAGTGTCTTCTCACCAGGATAGGTTTATTTATTTAACATAGATTAACAAAATTCGTTTATTTAATTATAAGCAATATTTCTAAAACATTCCACACACTTCTCAGAAATGTCTTTAAGATTTTGTGCTACAGAGTACAACAACAAAAAAAAGAAAACAACAATGAAAAATTAAAAGGAAAAATGTGATAAAACATCAAGACAGTTTGCATATTTTCGCAGCAGCTTCTTAGTCTCTGAAGAGAGTTTACCATATTAAAAACAGAACATCCTCTTCTGACAAGTCAGCATTAACCTTCATCAGACACTGGCACCTGGTGCTTATAAAGAATCAATGAAATAGTATAAAAAAATTATCAGGGAAAAGTCAAATAGAACAAATAAGGTTTAAGAATAGTAACTGATTTTACATTTCTCTGTAGTAATGATCTGATAAGTTATTTTCCAAACTTTGTCACTCGTTATAAACTCACAGTGGGATCACTTTAGGTTTTGGCATGTCTGGAAATGTATCTACATTCTGACACCAAATCAGCCTTTGTGAAACAGAAATCCTTGTGCGACATGACACAAGAAATGGGATAGGATATCGGCCCTCAGAACCCAGCCTCGGTTTTACTTCTCTTGTTCCTGTGGGGAGGGAAGCAGGAATGTTTATTAAAAACACATTGATTTGTCCCCTGATGGGACCCTGGGTTGCAGTTTGATTTGACGCTCCCCTTGAGCAAGAGTGTAAATATCCCCAGTCTGTGTACAAGATTCCCGCCGTAAAGCAAAACACATGTTCTTCCTTGTCCTCCGTGGGTTCTGATGGATACCTCTTGCCATGGCCTCTGGCAGCCAGACAAGAAGGCAGTGTGGGCATGTGCAAAGCTGTAGGATGGCCAGGCAAGATTTATTCAGATGCTGAGCTTAATCTGGCTTGGCAGATCCATGCAATTAAGCAATGGCAGAGTGAGCTGAGGGGAGGCAACCTCTTGACGAGATGTGTCCATCATCAGTTACACCCTGGAGTTCCCAAGCCAGCGGTTCTTTAATATTTTAGTATTGCCTCAACCAGACAGGCTGTCAAATGCTGTGTGTGTAAAAGGAAGAGACAAATAGGGTTTCAGTGGACGTGAATGTCAGATCAGCCGAAGAGCATGAACTTTCTGCCATTTGCAGCCTGGCGGGATGTTTTCCTCCTGCTGGTTTGCTCTGAGCAGGCGAGTAGCTTTGGGGAACGTGCTGAGGGCACAGCTGAGCAAAGGGAAAGGCAACAGCCCTCACATGCATCTCTATTAGCAATGTAAGCAAGCTCACACTTGCAGGACTGAAGTTTCTCAGCAGCCTCATTAATTTGTAATGAGAGAAAGATCCACTGTTGGTGGTATGGGAGACATTAATATAAAATATAATAATCCAAATGGAACAATGCTGGATAGCAGTGAGGCACACACATGCACTGTAATGTCTCCCTAATGGGTAATTTAGACTCAAGTTTAAAAGTTCTAAGGTGAGATTCCCTACACTATTGAACATCACAATGAACTCTCATGAGGTGATATACTGACCAAATACTGACAAGAAAGTGTGCGTGCTGTCAGTCCTTTTTGTCTTCAATGTTAAAGACCTAATAAAGAGGCCTGTTAAAGACCTAATAAAGTGTGTTATTTATGAGTGTATACTGGCAAATGTTTTAATCAATTATTGTTTTGTTCTGAAATATAAAAATAAATAGAATGGATTTAGAGATGCAACATGTCACAAAAAGCATGCAAATAGCACTGTATTTTAAAGAGCACAGGAGAGGCTAAAATTAGAGCAGATATTCTATCTCATTATATTATGTTCTAATATTTTAAGTATCTAAAGTGTTATGTTATTAGATGACACAATGCATTCACATCTCTTTGTGCAAATAAGCACTTATTTGGTCTTTTTAAAATTAAATTATGAACTTTCATTGGGTTGTGTCAGCTTTGTCCATTATGAAAAATTCAGATGTATACTCAATAAAAGAAAACAAAGGCAAAGAGTTTGTGGGTCAAATAAAATGGAGTATTATGAAGGAAAACTCACATAAACAGTGACATGAAGTCAGTTTTAGCAATGCACAGCTGGAGTTATTTCCAGTTGCTATTGTAGTACCCATTAAATCTGTAGAGAGGAGCAATCATTCCGAAGCAAAAAAGCCTTTGAAAAAGCAGCCTGGAAATTTTGTAGCGCTTCATGTACATCCACCAGCTCAGCCTTGATAATCTAGTACAGGAGCAGATCATTCAGAAAACTGCACTGGAATTCTGCATGATCTTGATCTTGTTTGTCATGGCTGGAATTTATAGCCAGAAGTCAGAAATCTGCCCCACATATTCTGCAAGCGTAGAGAAATGCCTGCAATGAATCAGAGAGATTGTGTCATGTCATTTCATCTCTGCTCAGAGAGTGTGTTCTGAATCTTGGTAGCCTCAAAATGTTTTTCTGTGAATGGAATTTTGCAACAATATTAAACATGCAGCATTTATGTCGACAAACACATTGTCTCAGTCGTTGATCGTGCAACAACAGCAAGTACACTTCCAAGCAGAATTGATCATTGATCTTCATTAATATTACCTGTTCCTGCTGATATAAAAATATTGCTTGTGCCAGAGAGTGAGAGTGCATTTTTAGAGCATTTTTAAAATATTACATGACATTATACTGTCACCATTCTGTGTGGAACTTTCTAAGACAGTGGCTTTTTGTGAACTATTTTCATTTTCTTGACTGCACTTTATGAAACAGTGATGTGGTACTCCTTATTATAACGAACATTTTATTATGAACCATGCATGATTCCCTTATAGTAATATCCAGTAAATTACTTTGACAATAAGATTTGTATCTACAGTATGATAATGGTATGATGCTGGGGCCCTGGTATCCATTCCTGGCCTGGGGTGTTATCTTCGCGGGGTTTGTTCATTCTCCCCATGTTTGCTTGGATTTCCTCTGGGTGCTCCAGTTTCCTCTCACAGCGCAAAGACATTTAAAAATAGATGGAGGGCTGGATCTTTTGCTCTGGTTCAGTTGATTACAACCTGGAGCAGAGCAGGAGCTGTTGATAATGAAAACATGACTTTATTACACTGAACATCTTCTGCTTGTGTACAATGTCACTTCTGTCTTACTCTATAGTTCCATTTTAAAATGTATTTAATTTGATCAACTTCTTTATTGGTAATAACACTGATTGGGGGTCATGGGGATTTTTTTCTTTGTTCTGAATTTGGTTTGTTATGTTTTGAAACATTCAGAATTGAATAAAATCAAAAAGAAAAAAAGCTTTTATTCCCTAGATTCAGTCAGCATTGGGTGTGAGATTATATGCGAACAGTGTCTCGTGAGAAATTATAATCACTAAATTCTTCAGGCAAGGCTCATTTATTTATCTTTCCTTGCCTTTAGAACAAATAAATGCACTTACATGCAATGTGTCTTTTCTACAGTATTTACTCTTATTGGACAGAAAGAAACAAACCTCTCAAATAATGAAATTACCAGAGCTCACGGTCCTGACTTCAAACGCCATCTTGTTTGTTTTCAAACTTGACCTCTGACTCTTGACCTCGCAGGGCCTGGTCTCTCTGTCTTGGAGAGGTAGTATAATGTAGCTCTCTGGAAGACAAGAGGTTGATTTAACCCCTGATCTCCCTTTCCTGTCCATTCAGGGTCTACATGGGTTAACTGATTGGGGTCTAGGCCCAGGACAAGATGTGACTACAACTACTGTCCGACATTAAAATTGCCACCTATGGCCATCTTCAAAGAGCAATTTAAATACATATTTTTAAATTACATATACTGTAACTTATATCACTTTTTAATTTATTACAAATCTGTATTAAAATAATGCAGTAATAATGTGATTGTGTATGTGTACATTGTGCCTTGCACTAATTAAACATTTCTATGCAAATGTCAGAATTTCCGTTCAAGAAAAATGCGTTTGCCATGTCTATTTTCAAGATGAATATCTATAATTCAGTGCTTCTGGTGAATTGTAGTCCATGTACGACACTGTGAGAAAACCTTCAACTGATTGTGATTATCATCATCGTCGTCATCAAGATCTTGCCATTGATCTAAAGCACTGATCTTTTGCCTTGTTTTTGGACCTCTCTTTGGACTCGTCCCCGGATTGTCCGCCTCGCTACACCTTCCCCGACAACCAGCACTCCTTGGACACGCCCCCCCCCCCGGTTTTATTCCCGTATCCTGCAGGACTTTTTCCCAGTGTTTCCTCGCCCAACCCCGGATTGTGTCGTCCACATAGGGTCCGGAAAGAATGCTTTCGTGACAAAAGGTCCTTACCACTTCTCTCCACTGGCACACCGCTCCACTCACAGCAACTCAAAAATCCATCTGATGACTGAGAAAAGGGGAATAATGTAGATTAGGGAAAACAATAAAGGCCAAGTATAAAAAGTTTTATGATTTTTACTTTGCAGGTATTGTTGCCTCCTGCTTTTATGCTGAAGTATTAAAGGTATTAAAAATAAGTGAACATTTGAAGTAGTTTGGGGTGTAATAAATCAATTTGTTTTATTGGAAACGCATTTTCCATTCATTAAAAAGTGGAATAATGCCTTCCCCATATGAGGTCTTCTCGCAATAAAAGTAACACGTGTCGAACATAGTTTAGAACTTTTTGAAGCCAAGACCAGCAATTAACAAGTATGATTCACAGAGCGTGTGTCGCTTCCCTGTGCAGTGTGCACAGATTGAAACTACAGAGAGGCCACTGTTAGCAATTGTAACATGTGTGTGCAAGGTTGGAATTTCTCTCTTTTTATCTCACCTTCCTTGAGTGGTGTTGCATTAAAATGTTTTTTTTGTCTGCATCTGCATCCTCAGTTGGCCAGTTGTTACCATCTGCTACAGTCGAAGCACTATGAGATTTTGACTTCTCTGTTTCTTTGTAGTCCGTGCTCTGCCACGTCAACCAACCATAAGAATTGATCAAAAGATTTCTCCAAGGGGAATGAGTGAAAATGGAATGGTGGGACTAGAACTTCATTGCACCCTACCACAACCAGTTAAAAGATGTGGTGAAACCCATACTTACTATTCTTCTTTACTTCATGTTGGAAAAATCTGGCAAAACATTTTGGAAGGTAGTTTTGCTTGAATAGTTAAACAACACTGTAAAAGCAACTTAAACAGAAGACTACAACAACGCATCCTAGTTGGAAATGCACATTGTGTGATCCTTGGAGGTACTGCCAGGTATTTGGCCACTCTAGGCATCAGCACTGCTTTATTTTGGAACCATGTAGCACTATTCTGTGGTCAGAGAACTTCCACAGGGGACATTATCTCCATTTTGGTAAGACTAGTGGCTTTTCAATGGATTTTCCATTTAATCACAATATCCGTTTTCTAACCACTTCATCCAAATCAGGGTCACGGGAGAGCAATGATCTCGGCAAGCAATAGGCACAGAGCATGCTACACTCTGGACTGGACACCATGACAAAAACAACACAGCTGATGTTATTTCACCTTCTTCTACACAGAAAATTGAATCATTTGTTTTTTTCTTTTGTGCTTTTTTTTGTACTGTTTGAGAAGTACAAAAGATTTAGAAGCTGTTCATCAGCTTGGTCTCATTGCTTGAACCCTCCCCTTGTATCGGCACATGAAGGATGAGAACTTTCCATCACTTACCTCTGAAAGCTGGTGGAGCCTCTTGCCACTTTTTTTAAGGTGTGAAAAAGCTGTCAGACATATGATCTGCATTTAGTTTGCATACAAGGAAACAGAGGAAATTAAGAGCACGATGTGTTTGTACAGCCTGTCTGTGATACAGGCCCAGCTCTGGATTGTAATGCACAGATGTTAGAGTCAGGTGGCAATATCGGGGGTGCTTGAGAGATGAGACCAATCATGAATCTTACACGCACACATCTACAGCCCCTTAACTTTTCCATAATTTATCTGAAAATGAAATGTCTTCCCGTTTTTAATTCCCCATCTATCATCACAAATAATTTGATCTAAAGAAGAAAGCAAAGCAGCAACAGGATTTCCAAAATGTAAGGGCCTGTGAGCTTCTAAAATTATTTCACTGGGCTTGTTTCAGAAAACAGTATTTCGAGAAATTATGGTGCATTTTCTCATCTGTTCCAGGAGTTGAAATATTTCCTTTTCTCTCATTTTGTGTTAATTACACTGGACATAACAGATGTCCACCTGGAAGTAATTGGGAGATTTGTTGACAATTTGTTGAAAAGATCAAACCATGACAGATGCAAACAAAGGAGATGAGCCAAAGAAACAGCTCGCAATCGGAAACACTCTGTATGATCTATGATCTGTGAGAATGTGAGAGAGGACAATATAAAAGCAAGGAAAAATATAGCTTTTCCCTGCCAGAGAGTTACTGATTCAGCAGAAGTGCTTTTACAGTGTAGTAGTTTCACTACAACTCTGTCAACTCCCAGCCACCACTTCAGAGCAAACCACATACTGCTTTGTCACCAAGTGCAAATCATCCCTGAGCCACATGACAGATCTCTCAGTCTCAGTCTCATGAAACCCAATGAAGTTACACTTTTCTCCAGTGGGACCAATTGCATCTCAGAATACCCATGTTCCCCTGACAGGTGATTGCCAGCCCTGTGAACCCCAGAGGACTAGGTGGTCCACAGGTACGAGTACAAGACGTCCCCCCACGGTTCCAGCCCCAGTTCAGCCACAGGTATTTCTGCCCAGGTGGGTTAGTAACCCTCTGTGTGCCCCTTTCCTTTCTGAAGAAAGTGAGTGGAAGTAATGGTGCAGCAGGATCCCATCTTTTGACAAACTGCAATTCCAAGACTCTGCCACAGGTTTGGATTGTTTGTGGAGGAGAACCCAATCAGGCCAGGAGACCCAGGGCTTTTGGGTGAAATTAATTCAAGCGGCTGAGATCCAGTTGTTACACTCAGGACCAATCTGGGGAGATGCTCAACATTGTTGTTATTTTTTATGAGAAGTGCAGGGTTGCGGAGAGGAGCTGGTATGAGTTGAAAACAATATAAACCACAGAAATGTAAAAAATGAAAACATTTGTAGTTGATGTGACATTTTGTAAGCAATTTCACAAACTCTCTATTTATACTTTATAAGATTTAAAGGGCCACAACGCAGTCTATCACAAAATGCTGTGTGTAGTTTCCTGAGATTTGATTGACATGGACAACATAGGCTGCCCTCTCCAGGTTTAGGATAACTTTAGATTCCCGAATAATGAAAAACTGAGCTTCAGAAGGCCGTAAAGCCAGCAAAAGGTACTGTATATTAATAGGGCATCAATGCCAATAAGGAAAAGGAGTGGTTATTGTTCACGTTTAAAGCTTTTGAAGTAATAACCCTTTAAGAATATTATAGGTGTAACACTGTGGGAGTGGGAGGAGTAAAGGCGTGTTCACCGTCTGAGGGGGCGGAGGTTAGCGAAAACCACAGAAATGCACTGCTGTGCACCGCGGCGTCCAAGCTGGACTAACCCCATCTAATGGGGACCAGCCTGGAAAAAAGACGCGCTTGGCACAGCGGTATGCAGACTGGGTTTACCCTTCTCCACAGAGTCGCTTCAATCCAGGGCTCCGCCTCCACACTGCACACGCCACCGCGCAATGCCACATGCTGGAGGGTATTCCTCTACATTGAAAATGCCGTAGCAGTTTTAATACAGTTACACTGTATTTATAGTCTCCTCCTAAATCATTTCCTTGAAATATCCTGCACTGGCTTCAGCTCTGGCCTCTGCTTCTTTACTCTTCCTGTGTGAGTAACTCATGTCACCGAATATCATGACGCAGGATGGAAGGTGCATCACTGCCGCAGAGTAAAGATCTTTACAAACAGGCTTCAGCCTCTCCAAGCCTTCAGGGTGTGTTTTATAGGAGTCTGCAATGTTCATCTTGAACGGCGGACAGAAATGTATTAGTTCACTGTATATCAGAACAAAATGAGTCAAGTAAGAAAATGAACAAGCTCTTATAAACTATCCCTTTACGTGGCAATAATTCTAGGGTTATTGCAGGGATGCTAGCTGTCCTTGAAGGTGTGCATCAGCTTTTACATTAAAGCTCTTTTTTTAGCATGAATCCCACAAGATAGACATGCAATAAACGCTACATCAAAGCAGAGTCCAAGGTAAACACTGCATTCCCGGTCAGAGGAGCTGTTTTAATATGGGAGGTCAGCAGCGCCCAGCTTTTAGTGTACCTCTGGCTTTTAATAGCCTTTCCAAAAATGTTACTTTCTAAATGATGGATCCCATTAGTGGATATAATTCAGTGATTCAGTTGTGTGGCATCAGTCTTCCAAAAAAGGGCATGAAAGCTAATTTCCCCAAAAAAAGTAAACAACAAAGTATAAACAGATCCTGTAATTACAAGCAGTTACAGTTTGTTTTTTTTATTCTTGTATTTCAAGATTAAAAATTTCCAGATGCAAAACTGTTCATTAAGTGACTCCAACAGATCACAAAAACTTAAAGGAAACTCATTTTGCCCCCAGCTGTTGATGTATTATTTTTCTTTTTAACCAATATGTAATGAGGTACAAGCAAAGACTTGCTGCTCTGTTGCAAGAATTAAAGAAAAGAAAAGGTCAGCACCTCTAGGTGTGCATGAAAAGGTCACTGTTCTTCCACCATGTTTTGCCATGTGAATTATTACTTTTATTTAATTCCAACTTTGGTCCCGGGGAGCTGTGATTCTTCATGATTTCATCCATATGTCTACACTAGTATTAAGGTGTGCTATCGCCTTTCGCAATTTGCAGAATGCTTCTACTTGCTGGTGGGGTTTTTTTGCATAAGATTTTTCTTGGGCTTTCCTATGGCTGCAATAAATTTGCATCAGAAACACTACTGCCTTTACGTTAAGTGGAACATTTTGAACAGCATCACAATTTTATACTGAGACCCTTCCCCTCTGCCCCCTTCACCTGACATTTAAATGTTCTTTTTCAAAACGATACAAGGAAGTAAAACAGCAGCAGAAATCACGCAGGGGAGCTCAAAGACTGAGGCGGGCAAAAAGGCAAGAGGGTCTAACTGGATGTGTTTTGGATGAAGTATCAAGCCCTGTCAAAGTTTCATATTCATCAGGAACCCTGCCTCTATTTTCTTTTACAGTATCTGTGCACAGATGGAGCCCCGTCCTTTACCTAACCTCATAGATGGATATTTTAGGGCTGCAATTAGAAGAAAATCAAAACAGGACAGAAATGAATGATCACGAGAAGGCCTGGTGCTCTCCAGGGCCAGGGTTGCAGACTCGTACTTGACATTTTCAACTGTAAAACCTTAAACTTTTCTTAAATGTTTTTATAGCATTAAGTGGTTACATATTCTCAACCTGTGAAATGTCTATTAACAGGATGTACTGATTTTTATCCTTCACGTTTTTACCAAAAACTTCTCTGTTTTTGTATATTTTAATAGCTTCAGAGCCTTTTCAAAATGTAGTCTGGGTTATTTATAATCTTGGGCTTTTGGGTAATTTGGATTTTTCTTGTACAGATGAAAGTAGAATTCAACCTAATGTAAGCAGATATTTCATGATAGCATACCCTCTTTAAGAGCGAGGCTTGAAATTTGCATTACAATTTGCATTGGTTGAAGAATGCTGAATCCTGTAAATCTAAATCTCTGGTCTTAGTACTAAAAGCACTGGTTTTAAATGCAGCTTCAGGCAAAATCAGATACAGCAACTTGAGAGCAGAAATAGATTTAAGTTAATTTGTCACACAGCTCTATGTATTTAATGTAGGACAATTTAGCCTGGATCTGAACCCACAGGGCAGTCAGGTTTCATAAGAGATAAGCATTTCCCAGATAGATGAGACATGAAGAAGGCATTATCTAAGTGCTCAATGACTTTTTGAATCTGATTATAAGCTACAATTAAATGAACCCCTGCAAGGAATACTTTAGACTGGACAGTAAGAGATTTTAATATCAAAGAGGTGATTTAGGCACAGGTATGCTTTACATTTTAGTAGCATAGGAAAAAAGAGATCTCTATAGACTTTGTATAAAGATTATATATAAAATGATAGTCTCAAGGATTTACCTGACGCACACTGGCGAAAACATCTGAGTGTTGATTTTTCTGTAGCTGCAGCTTGGTGGGATCTTTCTAGGCCACCGTTGCAGAAGGGGTGGGGGATCTTCAGGAGAGAGTGTTGCATATGATTCTGGCAACTAATTCCTTTCTGTGTATCATTCTGCATGCTTTGACAGTACGTGCTTATTCGGTTTATTCTTCTGTCACATTTGAGAGATTTCTTTTCACAGTCTCTTGATTTGTTCAAGACTGCAGTCTCTCTTCTCTGTTTTGAATGATCTTTTATTGTTTGCCTTTGTAGTTAATGAAACTGTATTTAATTTTGAAGATATATATTCATATACATTTATTAAGTATTATAAGAATAAGATAGAGGGTGTTAAATCTTACATTTTAATTTGATTTTTAAGTGTCTTAAGAATAAGAAAAAACAGACTTTGGCTAATGATGTTGTGGTCATTCTTAAAATGTTAATCTCCTCAAGACTCCATGTTGAATTTGTATTTTATCAATTGAGTCATAAGGTGGATATTTTTCAGAGTGCTTGGGGGTGGGTAGTGTCTTGTGTATCCATAAGGAATGGGAAATTAATCTGTTAATGGTGTTGTGATAACCATTGTACTAAATGTATGTACAATGTATTATGGAATGTAAAAATATATCTATGTCTTTTGTAAATTTTAAATTGTTTGTGTAATGTTTTTACCAATTGTGCAACCATGCTAACATCCAGATCAATACAAAGCCAAGCAACTTGAAAATTTCACAGCCCCCAAAATACTTTCACTTGTTTATTAGTCAGTCAAAGATTAAAGAGTAATTCATATAGTAAAGGATTTACTTATTCAAATTCTTAATTTACAGGTTTAGGATCTTTTACGTGAGCTTATGATGTGATTCTTTCCTTCCTAATGCAACATAGTCTGAAAAAGTTCTGTGATTGTAAGAAAAGTGTTTCCAGAAGGAGTTTTAGGACGACCCTGGCAGAGGTGACTAACATTTCAGCTGAATGAGAACTGCAATAAATGGTTTTGTTGATCCATCAGCACTCTATGTGAAGAAATAATGTTAAAGAAACCAGTTCTCTTGGTGATAAAAGGATATTTGTACAGAACTATGATTGAAGGTGTACCATTGTCCAATAAGAAAATATAAAGGAAATATTTCTGAAAGGTTCCCCAAATAACTAATTTTACGTCGTCCTAATAAACCTGATACGAAAAGGCATTTCACCTAATGATGAAAAATGCTTCCTTTATGCAGGATAATGAAAAGCAAATTGTTGTTATTAGCTTTCTAAAATTTCAATGAGAAATTTTCTTACCGTCATTGTAGCAATTTTGAAAATCCCCTGATTTCACCTGGCTCTAAAGTTCAAGCAAACAAAAATTAATCCCAACTCAAGCAAAGAGCCACTTCTTGAGCTTTCCCAGCAGTGCTAGCTAGATTTTTTTATACTATATCTCCACTTCAGTTTAAGTCGCATGATGATTCTCAAATCAGGCTTATGAAGGTTTAACATGTTTGACAAAAAAGCTAGGATCTCAACAACTCATAATACTTTTTGACCTTAAAAAATTTAAAATATTCATAAACAACTCAAATTTTTCAATATAATGATAGTCCTCTGGCAGAAATCTGCTTTGTTTGAATTATTCTAAGTGCCTTACTTGAGTGATCTTGGAATGTGGAAGAAAAGGGTACTTTGGACACACAAAAGCTAGGTATTATATTGCAAAACTACCATCAAAAACATCAATAAACTCCAATAATATAAATATAATAACAAGCTGCCTCTTTTCTATACTTTTCTATTTTTCTTAGGATTTTTTTTCATCATTTTTTTATCCTTCGGTATCTTGAAATGTCATGTATTTTGTGGTTTGCTTTGTGGAGCCATTACACGTTTTGATTGATGTCTCCGAGACAAACTGGACAGCACTGGTTTGGAAAATATAGAACTGAGAGTACAGAATAGGAAAGGATCCAAAAATATCTTCTGTGCACTGAAATAAACTATTAACTAAGATTTATTTTCATAATACATTTTTTATTAAACATGACCATAATAAAGGAGTAAAGGAATGAAACAAAATGGTCCTCAGAAGGGGTAAGATGCTTAGCTTGTTGGGAATACATCAATTTAATTGTTAGATTATTTACTGTACCAGCAAGTGAAGATCTCAGTTTTGTTGTGTTTCCGGTGAGTTGCATTTTTATTTACAGATATTTTACAGAGAAAGAAAATGATGGATAACCAGAAAAAAACAGAGAATTTAAAATTGTGTGCAGCAGTACCTGCTGAATATCCTATATGGTATTCCTGACCTGTGTCGATTTATTCTCAACTGATCTCTCATACCATTTCTTCTGAACGGTTTATTACCATTCCTAAGCATATTTCCCACAAAAGGGGAAGCACTCAGGCTGTATATAAATACTTTAAGTACAAGAGGCTGCTGATGAGAAGCACATGGAAGATCCATTGGTATTCATTTGCTTCAGCATAGGGTTTCACATGGCCTTCTCGTTTCTCCAAAGGAATGAAAAAGAACGGTAATGCCTCAGAGCTCGAAATAAATAATCCAGCATGTTTCAAGGGCTCTTCTTGCTAAGAGAAAGCCCTCTGAAGTCAAGGCCCATGTCATGAGTCTGTCAGGGGCCCAGTCTCCTGGCGATAATGCACTTCAGACACCAGTGTAGCTGTGATCATTGGTTGACCTTTATTATTTCTTAAATCATCTTGGTGCAAGATGGGAAAAGGTTGAAGGTAAAGAATGTTAAAGATAAAACAATTCCCATAAAAAAGGCGGAATGGGAAAACAGTTACAGACATGGGACGGCACTTTTAACAATGCATGGTACTCAGCTTGCCGGGTGGATTGATGGAAATGGATGAATGTAACTACGTATACCTTTCTTTCTTGTACACAGCATCAGCAGTCAGAACAGAATCTTTTGCTGCTCTCCGTAGTGTTCCAGTCTAATCTGGGGTACCTCTACTGCCACTTGTTTGCCTGCATCATACACTCTTTATATTCATTTCATGTCACAGAGCATATCCTCCACACATTTTCCCTTCAAAACCTTGCCCGTCCGTACTGGCTCAATCAAGCAAAACTGACACGCCAATAGCTCCGGCATTGAAGAAATCCACATCGGTGTTTTGGGGATTCGTTTTGGGGGTTTCAGCAGTCTTTATGGCCAGGACAGTCATTTCTGCAGTCAGGCGAATCAACACTAAACATTAAAATATGATGTGCCCTGTCCCTTATTTATTTTGCTGTGTGGCCTTGACTAATTGTATTTAGAATTTGTGCTGTGAGGCAGTAATGTTAACCACTGCACCACTGTGCTGCCCATGCAAGATATATTTTAAAAAATATTTCAATCATGAAGAAAGTTCACAATTTTTAACCGTGACAAAATCCTAAAAGCATCAACCAAAGATGTGATCAAGATTTATCTCAGCTGTGCTAGAAATGCATAGCTGAGATAAATATGGTTTGAGTGGGACAGAACAACCTTCCCACAATTCCTTAGTGCACACTGAAGGAACACATCCTGTACTGTCCCTTCTGAAAAAAAAAATCACGTGAAGAAATGACTTTGCTACTATTAGTGAATGTATCTATTGCCATGTCACCCAGCTGTGGTAATCTGAATCAACCCAAAAGTAAATTTGTAGACAACACATTCAGTGAACACTGTCCTATTTCCATCATTTATCTGTTTACTCCTGCTAGAAAACTTTAAACATGAATATTAGTTTGCAAACGCAATCAGTGCATTGGAAACTGTAACCCAGCTCCTGCCACCCTAAATCACTACATTTTTAAACAAAATCAGCATGTTTATGAATTCGATAAGGAATGTACTGCAGGATTTTCTTTCTCTTCGGACACAGATTAGAAATTACACAGCTTTATTCTGCCTGCGTGAATTGCAATGGAGCAGAAATCAGACACAGCAGAAGAGAGATTTTAAAACATGTTTTGCTCCGGAGCAGGACTGGCTCATACTGAGCTGAACAGAAATCTAGACATACGCAAATGTCAGTAAAACCGGAGACAAAAGATGGACTCTGGTTGTAGAAAACTGGAGCTACGTTCTCCGGGATCTGTCCTGACCAGAGGTGTTAGTTCTGTACTTCCCTTCCTGTTTGCTATGGCAAACTAGACGATTGTCATAGTCTAGTGTAGCATCATGCAGCGTTAAAATGGAAAAGCTAGGGAAGAGGGTAGAAAAAATAAGGAAAAGTAGTAGAAAATGAATGGCAATGCAACGATAACACAATTACAGAGGCAGACTTTCATGAGTGATTTCAGAAACTTTATCTTCACAGCCTGCACAACACAATGGTGTTGGGACCAATGGTGAGCTGGACTGCAGTAAGAATGAGCAAGGGGGAATCCCCACAGTGCAGAATACGGTCAAGTCTGAACTATCGTATTTATAAAGAACTACATTTCAATAACAGGAAATTGCAAATAATGCAGACAGTTACTTTAAATGGAGCCCCAGGGAGCTGAAACACAAACAAATCCAAACAATCTGGTCTCTCATCTCTGATTTCATCAATAATGACCTTTTAATTAGGCCTCAAGTAAAGGAAGGTGATGACAAACAGGACCCGAAATGAAAAAGTCCTATAAGCTAGAGTGTGCGATGGACTGCAAATACAACGAACTTTGTGCTCAGAAAAATTACACCAGGGGCCTTCATAGGGCTGGAACTATGAGCTTAATTTCAGTAAAGGGGTGAGAGGAAAGGAAATAAAAGGGGAGGGAATCAATAGGGATTCACAAGGCGTTGCCTGGACAGAGCGAGGTCTGCTTGGACCCAAGACCCTGATTCCCATTTCCTCCTTCGATGTCCTATCATCCTTCCCAGTACAGCCTCTGCAACCCTGCTGATCGCCAACAACAACAGTCACACAGGATCAGCACCACAATATAAATACGTAAGGAAATACTCTATCCCCAAGGATCAGTGAAGAGGGAATTCATAACCTGGATCCATTTTCAGAAATTATCATTTTAATATTTTAACCTTCCATTCACATTAAAAAAAACCCTTCCTGACAATTTACCATGGCAGAAAAAAACAGCCAACCTCAGGTCAAAATAACAAGAATGTCTTTTTCCCATGTCAGCAGCTTAGAAACATTATTGTGCAGATCTCTAAATACACCTACTGAGCATGAGGCCTGATACTCTGGGAAGTGAACATGCTAATTTCAAAATTTTAAAAGAAGTATATATATATAACCATTTGTTTGCATTAATTTCCAGCATATCTTCATGTCTGACGTCTTTGGAATTTTACTGAGATTATCGTCCATGCTAGTGTGTCACACACTAGTGTTTGCACTGGGGCTGTGTAAAGAAAACCACAAGGCCTGGTCAAGTTTATCCCAGTGTTACACCCTTAGCTCTGCACAATACTGATAACGTCCACCACAACTTGTGTTCTTATTCTTAACATATGAGGAGAAATTTCTAAAGATGTGTATTTATATAAGCTCTCTTTGATAGAATAGTCATGTATCACCACATACAGTATAACAATCCTACAACAACAGATTGAGAGAGTTTGGTATGAGAGTAGTTTGTAAAACTCTTACTCCAATAAAACATCAGTTAATCTCTCACAGGTTGACCATAATGGATGCTGAAAATCAGAATATTATACCACACAGAGCCTCTAGCTATTACAGCACATACTGAAGCCCATCAAAGACTCTACCCATCTTAAATTCACAGATTCTACCGATATTCATCATATTCTACCATTGTCACACTGACCAAAGTCATTGACTCACACTTTACACATTACAAAGATAAGGAAGGTGCTATTGTTTTAATTTCCTGTGTAAAAGAGATGAGAAAAAGTGCTCTGACAAAGACAAGAAACTCAATATGGGAGCTCGCTTGTTATAATTCTTTGATGGTATGGTCTCTCTAGTTCTCTGTTGATAAAGGTAATTGGATAAAGGCTTTCACGGTGTGTTTAATGTATTACAGGGTTACAGATAATCTTCAAGCCACATCTCCTTCAGGGATTATTAGTTTTCAGAACACATATACAACTACACAACTATTTATAGTTGAAAACATGCTTGGAACTCCTTTGAATCATTTACGGAGTACGTTCATTTGTTTCAAATTTTAAGCAATGTTAGCAGATACACTGTATAAAACAAAAACAAAAACCTATATCGGTCAAAGATATAGCATTCCGTGAATTCAAGAAGGAACTGTTGCATTTGTATTTCGGAGAGGCTGGAGAGCTCTACAAAGCCATAGTATCTGCTTTTATAAGCTTCTTTTCTCTGTTGCACCTACATTCCACACGGGAGAATGCATGAGAACAGTCAGAACAGAAACGGAGGATCCAGCCATTGCAGAAGAGAATCAACGAGGACAGCCTCCAGTCTGACAGAGCAGTAAAACAATCTTGATGTGGTTATCCATGAGGAAGAGTATGGCACCTGCATATGGAATACTGTATATACAGTAGACTATATGTTCTGTTATAAATTCTGTATATGTTTTGGCAGCTGAAATGTTACAGTTCCCGAAAAGATCAATCAAAGGCAGGTTTCCTAGAATATTGCTGCTGATGCAAAATTAGCAGCATCTGTTAAGCACAGAGTGCAAGGCTGATATTTAAAGGATGCTGTGAAAGTTAGTTTGCCCATTTCAACCATACCGTATGGAGAGCCAAGGAGTAACAATACTGTATGCATAAACAGATGGGACCAAGGGGAACATGTTGCCATGCCAGGAGCAGGCCAGGGCACTATTGTGACCTGCTCCCACTAGATGATGCTTTGTTTTGGATACAAAGAGCAGGAACACAGAGATGAAGTAGTTAGTGTTCACCGGTGTGTACTGTTGCATGCTATTGTCATCGTCACAGATCCGCGCGGGGTCGCGCCCTCCGCCACCCATTCCGTCCCACACACCTGGGGCGCGAACCCGGGTCTCCGGCCTAACGCAACAGGGCACCAACTGCATGAGCTAAAGGAGACCTCCCTCAGCCCGGGCACCTGAGGACCCTGCTACTCACAGTGAGGGCGCTGACGTCACCACACCAGCTCCGCTACGCTATTGGGAATCATTTCCTCACTCTCCCACATGTTAGTGCTCCAAGGTGCACTTTGTCATGAAAGAATTGTTTTAGCATACCTGCTAACTTCACAAGCACCCTGTAATTCCCTGTGTACTTTCCTCTTGCTTTCCAGCACTGCAAAGTGAAGCAAACTGGTGAACCTGCTCTAGAAGATGTGCTGATTTCTGACCCAAATGATGCAAAAACAAAACAAAAACATGCTGCAAGTGTGGTCAGATTAAGGGCAAACTACAGAAATAATGTAAGTTTACTACAGTTAACCTTAGTTCCCCTTCACAAGAGTTTGCAGACGTTAGAGCAGAGCAGCTCAGTGCTGCTGTACAATACAAATTAAAAGGGATGCAACAAGAAAGAAATTAAATGCACATGATAAAAGCTCCTTCGTTTAAGCATGTCAGCATGAAAAAGCTTTCACAAAAGCTGGTTAATCTTATTACAGTGACAAAATTGAATGTACCGTTTAAAGTAATGAGAACACGCGTCACTCAGCTCGCCTCTTCCTTTGCTCTCAGGAAGAGAAGATATGCTCCATTTCTGACGTGGTCTGCTGCGCTTTCCGAATAGACTAGCGAGGAGTTGGGGGAGAATAAATGAGCTAGATGAGTCTTAATGGACTGGAAATTAGTAATTCTCTTTCTAAATCATGCTAACATTCCTTGAAATAATTATCATTAGGTCCAAACCTCTAGATCTTGGTTGTAATGCAAGCTTTGAAGTCCCAAAATTCACATGTGAGTGCTATACCAGTTAACAGGCATGGCCCCTTCAGAGCTACGCAGTACAAAGAAGTGCTCTCTGATTAAAGTGTGCTGCATATTTTCCCATTTTAACGCCACACAATTCCCTGTTTAAATGCCATTCCTAACATTGATGCACAAGTCTGTTTCTGCTTTACATTGTGTCTATAAATTTACTTACTGTATATATCACAGAAGCTAATATCTCTCGTGTTATATCATGCTTTTTTTTGCAAATCCGCTTGCTTTGTGTAAATTTTCCTAGCCACAGATCTGTGCTCCTCAGTTAACTCATTAAACATATTACATATTACATACTGTGGGAGGAGCTCTTTTTGTAGCTGCACTTTTCTTTAAAAAATTCTTTAAAAGCACACTTCTTACCCTTGAGCCTGTTTTAACCATAACCATTAATGCAATTGCCTGATTTCCTATAATCTGTGCACGATAACAATGCAGCACAGCCTTAAAAACTATTTGCACAATATCATTTATGACATATTTGGAATGACTCAGCTGAGGGATAGTCTGATGAGTCTATACAATTTCAAGCTTATCTTCCTTAAGAAATAATTGCTTGGCCATTTTTGAAGATGCTTTTAATCTCTTGAAATTAACTTAATCCAAAGTGAGGTTATTTCAAGACAATAAAGAGGTTCAAGTGAAATAGACGTTTAGGAAAAACAAGTTTAAGTTTACCGTTAAACCTACAGAGAAATGCAAACAATCATCTGCCATACTGAGTTAAATTAGGCTATTACAATTTTATACTTAAAAGGAATATAAGTATCACAACATATAAAAACAGAATCTTCCGTAAGTTATTCCTCTCTAAATGTTTTGGACATAATGTATACTGAAATTCGCAGTATTCAGGGGCTTTAATGAAATTGGGGGATGACCCACAGCGTACAGTACTGTATATCAAAAATATATATCTGCATGACATTTCTAAACAAGTGCACACTTACAGCCCAGAGGTTTCTAGAACGTGTAATTAAGCCATCACTAAAGCAAATAGCATGTATTTTGCCAAAGAAATATTTAGACAGTTCATAGGTATAATCAGATTGATATGACTCTTAGAATGCTCAATGAGCAATACACTGTATACTTCAGTTTGACATGAAAATCTCTGTTTTATACTTTTGGCCTCAATGCGCATTCCTTCAAAATCGTTCTCCAAACTTTACTTAATCATTTCATTAATCACGTCATAGGCTACATCTGTAAGCTGTGTGTTAATTACTCAGGAATGTCATGCTAGCACTTAAGTACTGATGGGCAGTCCCTGTATACATTCTGGACAGATACATATTAAATATTGTCTATCATAAATAGGTAATACATTAATTTGAGTAAATCTGACTACTTAGGCCTATATTAGCCATGTGTTAGTCCCTCCTAGCTCTGTACAAGTTGTCTTATACTTATGAAATAGTAATGCTTGTCATATACAGCACTGTAGGTGATCAATGTCGAGGACGCCACCTGTTTCAAACATTTGTCTTGGGGAGACAATAGCAGTTGATCCCAAAAAAACCCTGATCAGCTCCTTTCCCATGGCCGTCACCCTGCTTAACCAGAGCACATGAATGTGGGATGTGCTGTGTACTGTATATAACTATGGACCTGTGCATGTTCTCAGTGTGAAGTGCACAAGTATTATTGATTTGTTTCTATGTTTTTGCACCAAGACATCAGATCAAATTCCTTGTACATTATTTGTTGCTCTATGGCACATAGAGCGATTCTGATTCTGATGTCATTGTTATGCTGTTATACATCTAGAAAATTTGAGTAAATCTAACAATTATAAGGGAATACAAGGAGAAATATATTGATCATATTTACTCTTTTAATATTGGATTCAACAGTCTAACAGATGACCACACTTTTGTGTGAAAGCTGTATAGTGCCTTTCAGATCCTGAAGTCAGGGCAATCACAGAAGGCAATGGCTCCATCAGGGCTCTGATGCTGTGGGGTGGCTTAGCAGCTAATCTTATTCAGTGGGAGGGATGCTAATCAGACCATAAAAATGAAAACCATAAAACCAAAAGGCGTGTTACTAGCTCCATTGCTGGCTTTTCACTTGAAGTGAACAATAAATAATACAAGCCATTTTAACCCAGTTGACACAAGCAAATGTACAGAAGGAATTACGCTAAAAATCCCCTTGGATCATTTTAAATTACATGTGTAAGTATTCCTGTTTCCTACTAGACACCAGTCCCCAAGCTCAACAGATTGTGATCCTTCACTGGAAAATGCAGGCAAGAGATTGAATAACTATTTGGCTGGACTATTCACATGTGTGAGAAACCTGCCCTGTGTACAGTATATTATCTGGATTCCCACTCACTCAAAGAGCACAACTGGTGGATGAAAATTGAAGATAGCATGGAGGATTCTGTTCCCACTGTGTTTCAAGAGCAGCAAAATCCTGAATGCAAACATTTGTGAATGCATCGTTGGTTTTCTGTGCCTACCAACACATACTAATTAATTAGTCCCTGCCCAAGCAAACAGAAGAGATCATCAGGCAAGTGTGTTGCCAGGTTCTCAATTTACATTCAATTTACAACTTTTCCTCTGCTCACTCTTGGTCCATTTTCGAGGTCCATTACCTTTAGACATCATCTGACCTCTTGAGCCCGGGCTAACCCCCGTTTCGCCGCTACGCATTGGGTCTTTATTGCTCTCCTGGCCATTCCATGGCCCTTCCGACATCCGTGACAGAATGCTGAGCCATACTTTGACCCCACGAGTGGCGTGTTTTCTATGTTTTGTTTTCCCGCATCGCTTTGGGCCTTTTTTTTCAGCTCTCCTATTCTAATCGTGGGATGCAACTCCCGACATCCATGCCTGTGAGCGGGTCATTCAGCGGTATGCCTTCTCGACATCCACATACAAATACCTGACTTTCCACAAGAAGTTACTCCCGGCATCCATGACAGAATGTTGAACTTATTTTTTGCCCTGTGTGCGATGTTTTTCTATTTTTTGTTCCCAGGTTTTTTGTTGTTACTTATTTTTATTCTTGGTGTTTGGTTTTCTCACTTCCTGGTTTTCGTGTTTCCCTGGTCTCCCTGACCCCTGATTCCCTGGACTCTTGGTTCCTATCTGTTGTTTCACTTTCATGTGCCCTGGTCTCCCAGTTTTATTTTTGTTGTGCATGCTTTTTTACGTGTTTTGTCTGGGGGGTTGCTCTCAGCTGTGGACTCCCAGAGGTTTCCTTTCAGTTAAATTAGGTTTTTCCTCCCCCCAGTGCTGTGCAGCTCATTTGTTTTTTGGACAACAGGAGCCACCCGTGAAGGCGGGTGGTTACTGTCACACAATGCATCTTGACTCTTTGGACTGATTTACAGTGAAGTTTGATTTTTTTTTCACTTTGGACTGCTTTGATGTCATTCCGCTGAGAAACTTTACCACCAACACACAGATCTGGTCTGTGCTTCTGACCAGAATGTCTAAAAAAATTGTCATATTCGTGACATTGAACCACAAATTTCTGATCATGAGGTTATGTTATTTGATGTCTATATCCCTCTTTCTTCATTAAGATGTAAACGCACAATTTGAAATCTGAAATCTCTGAACCACCCTGATTCTTGAATGCTATCCTTAGTTTTCCCTTTGTTCAAGGCCAATTATCTTTTTTACAGCTGGTTTAGTTAATAATTTTAACACAGCTCTGATTGGTACTTTGGGTAAGCTTGACCACCAAAACCTCACTCCTCTCCATGGTACACACCTGAACGCTCTTTGAAATTAACTGCACAACGGCTGGAGTACTTAAGTAAAAAAAATGACTCCTACTCAGGCATATAAGGAGCACCTGCCAGATTGTCCTTCTGTATATCTCAGATACAATCAGTTCTGAACCAGGAATTCATAAAGTGCTCTTTTTCTGTTTTATACTTGATTAAGTAGCCTGCCAACTCTTCCAGTCTGACCTCTGTCTTTCAGTCCAAGATTGATACTATAGTATAAATATACAATTATCAGAATCAAGCCTATTACTTGATTTGTGAAACTGTTTGAACTCAAGTTGTTCTATTGACATTCCCTCTGTACCAGATTTTTCTGAATTTAGTGCAGTTAATTCAGATCAATTAAAATTAAAATTAACAACAGCTGTAAAACATCTTATTGTTGCCTAGATGCAGCCCCTACAGTACCTCTTTGCTGAAAACCTATCTGCCAGACATCTGCTTTTAATTGTCAATTATCATCAACAGTTCCCTTTCCATGGGTGCAGTCTCTACTGCTTTAAAGACTGCATCAATCACTCCTATAATAAAGAAACCTGGCTTGGATGTCAAATTACAGACCACTTTCTAATATATAATTTCTGTCTATTTTAAAATGTTTGGAATTTTTAGAATCATTTCAAATATGTGGTTGAACATCAGTTACAGGCTCACATGATAGCTAATGATTTGCTTGAACCATTTTGCTCTAATCATAGCACTGAGACTGATCATGCCAGGATTGTGAGTGATCATAGCTTATGATACAATACATCTCAACTATATAGGCCTGCAGTTCACTTTCCTGGGTGATGCTACAGACAAATTTGTTTAGTTTTCATTTCTAAAACAACGAATATCAAATCTGTTGATATTTCTTCAGTTTCTCCTAATATATCTCAGGTCACAGGGGACACAGGGAGCTGTGAATATTGATCTGCACATTTGAACTGCAGGAACCCCTGGGTGATGTCACGCTCCAGAGCTGCAGCTGGGCTTTCAGCCTGTTACTGGGAGCACAGAACAGGGCTGACTTGATATAAAAATCAATGCAAACATGATAGGCTAATTACGGGGCATAAGATACCACGTTAATGATGTTAGTAAGTTATACCTCACTCTGTAGCCAGGCACTGCACAAAATCAACATCTAAAGCAGCATTTTCAGATTTTATTGGGGCACTCCTTTTAGTAAACTAGCTTCCAATATAACACACAATAGAAATTGCTGCTTGAAAGGACAAAATTTAAATTATTGCTGTATTAGCAGAAAGAAAGGGATTTCAGACAACATCAAGATATCCCCAAAATGTTGGTCATTCTGAACACCTGTGAAATGGTTGTGGGAGTCTCCTCTTGGGAAAACTGTATTACCTGCAATTTGCGTTCCCGTAGGAACGGATTTCTGTATTCCTCAAGGTGGTGACTCCATTTTCCTCATTGAGGACCCCACTTTGAAGCCAATGTGTTAATGGGAAGGTAAGCTTGGTCCAGGTGGCTTCCGTAGTGCCTGACTGACAGTGTTAAACAGTGGCATCTCTTGGCCCACTGTTGCCCTGGGATGGTTTCAGAGTATTCTGAAGAGGGCTCATGGTTTCCCATTGCTTACCACTGCAACTGCACCTTCTTTTGGCCTGTCCTCCTAATCAACAGTTAAGACTCCAATCATTCCATCATCCTTAACCCTACATAGCTGTAAAGCGCCTCTGTTGCGGTGCTTCATCAATAGAGGTCACCGGCGGTGCTGCCAACACACCCTTCCGCCCCACCCTCCAGCCATTTCTCTCAGGCTGACGCTTCAGTGTCCTTTTTCCGAGTAGTCTATTCCTGCCCGGAACCTCGGACCTCTACTCCACTGTCTCAACCACGCTACTAACCCAGGTTCATCTCTGAATCTCCGAGCAGCCTCATTCATCCACGATCTCAGAGCTCATCGCAGACTGCCTTCACTCCACTGCCAAAGAAGGCTTCAAACTACGTAGTACACTCCTGCCTTGAACCTAGGACATCTCTCCATTTGCTTCATTTTCACCACCTACCTGACTCCATTCCTGAGCTGCATTCATCACCCAGATTTCCAGAGCTCATCTTGGACTGTGTGTACCCTGCTGCCGACTGCCTTCACTCCAGATGGGCATCCGGATCACCTCAGCCACACATCTAACTCATTTCCATATAATCACTTTACCCTCCTTTTTCTTTTCTATCTGTACTGGGCCACCTTCTTGTTTCCAAGCAGAACCTTCCTTGTTGCTGGGATTCTATTCCCTGGGCTGTCACGATCGCAAACCCCTCCTCTTAAGGGCGCATCAGCCCTTCCTCCTTTGACTCATTCCCCGCACCTGTTCCTTGTTCCTACCCCATTTCAGTTCACCTTTAAAAGCCAGGCACTCACTTCACTCGAGGCTCTGCATCTGATTTCCGCATCGTGAGAGCCCCGGACCTGGTTGCGTCTGGCTCCGTTATGTTTTTAATTTCCTAAGCCTGTTCCTGTTCCCCTCACTGGTTCCGTCCCGGTTCCTGTTTTTAATCCTGTGTTTTGGATGGCCATGGACTTTTGCCCGTTTCTTGGATTCGCCTATGGATTTATTCTTCAGATTGTTTGCTCGGCCACACCTCCCCAGATCACCAGCACTCTATGGACACGCCCCCCTATATTTGTTCCCGTCACCTGCATGACTTTTTCCCTTGTGTTTCCTCACTTTAACCCGGATTGTGTCGTCCGCATAGGGTCCGGAAAGAACTGTACATGACATGGGCTCTGTCTGGGAGCTCTTTTCCCCATGACTGTGCGGTCCAGCCGTGAGAGGAACAGAGATGAGGACCTGGCATTTGGTTCTTCTTCTTCAGCCTGGGGTCAGAATTGGGGACCCATCCTCAGTGGAGGTCTCTGTTAGCCCACTCCACATGACACCTTCCAAATCCAGGTGCTTCCTCGGAGAGTTGACTTCCAGGAGACCACACACGCCTGGCCTGGTCTGTGAGGGGACCTCTCCAAGAAGTTGCACCTTGAATCGGCCAGCTCCTAGAGCCTTCCCAATGAACCGCTATGACGGAGTTTCCTGCATGGTTCTGCAAGAGAAGCACAGTGCTTTTCTAGAACTGACTTTTTCTTACATTTCAGAATTTCTAGCAGAAATATCAGAGAAATGCATTAATCTAAAGGATTTTTCTCTTCCTTCCTTGGCTGTGTGGCTGTGTGCTGTAAATTTCCTCTGTTGTTCATGTGCCAAAGAAATTAAGTAAAATACTAGTCTATATAGCCCCTGCACACATGCATGGTCTCTTCAGTGAGGGTGGGTAGGTGCTTTGTGCTACAGGGCAGCAGAACAAACTCAGCTGGTCGTGCCCTTCCGTATCACAGCAGCGCCATTAACAAGCATTTAAAGTCAAGCTCATTTAGAGAGCCGGACAGCCACTTACAGAGCTTCATAAAAACCTGCCAGAAAATCAATGGGAAATTGAGCGGGAGTGCATTAAAGTCAGGGCTCCACTTTGCTATTGATCCCCTGCAGTCCAGCTGGAAGTGTAACTTCTCTCTGAGGCCATTACCATACTGCACACATGCAGAAAGCAAATCACACGGATTCATCCAGAGGATGTTCTCCATTTTTTCTTCTTCACAATGCTTATCCACTTTATTAGGTTCTGTCTAATGTTACTGGATGTGTTAATCACCTAAGTAGGTCTTTACAGCTGACTGTAAATCAAAAATAATTAAAATGGAATTTAACATGTGTCAAACCTGCAACGTAAGCATGCATGCTCAATCTAACTGATTTTTTTGTTTATTATTGTAAAAAGGGAGAATATGTTACTCTTTAATGAAGTCAATAAAGAACATTTATCCTGAACATCTTTGTTTCCTTTTATCTTCCAGTGTTCCATATTTTAAATTTGCTGTTTGGCTTCTGCTAATTAACAATACATCTCTCACATTTTTACAGACTCTCTTGCATTAAGTAAGTTATATTGATCACTATGCTGCTGCCAACAGAACAGCAACTTCCATAAACACGTGTGGTAAGGTTCAGGTATCAGGGTAGTAAGACAACAGACAACGAGATTACATCTAGGAACTGTTGTAATAAGCTTACAGCTCGCTGTCTTCGTTGAAAAATCCCACACAATATGACATATATGGAAATGGGACCTCTTTTTCAAGCATTTAAAAGAGAAAGGAAAAATTAAATAATAAATCCACATAGATAACATAGTCATCAAACTTATAAAACACTTTATATTAGGACATACAGTAAGAACAGAACATAGCATAGAGCGATAGAGGGAGAATATTATGGCCAGGAGTGTTAAAAAGGCTTATCGCTCTATAATTTTGTTCAGTTTGAAATCTTTCCAATGAAAGAGGGCAGAGGAAACTACATTTCCCAGTGAGCAGTGGTGTTAATTTCCTGGGTTATGAGACACAGCTGTTGTTAATTAAGGCTGTGTCTGACAGTATAAAAAGGCATGTCAAACACAGTTCTAGGTCTTTTGTTTGGGGGGTATTTCTTTATGTGGGAGTTTTACTAACTAGAAAGAAAAGTGAATTAAGATAAAATAACACACTCTAATGTTAGAAAAGTATGTGTGCTCCAAGTTATCTCTGCTCATAACTTAATTGAGCTCATTAACTTAGTCAGACCAGTTTATTTTTTTCAAAGCTGTTCAGCTGTTGATGATTTAGAAAAAAAATAGGAACTCTGTTGACTCCTGTCCCTCAAGGACTGAAGTTCTTCATATACAGTATGTACTAGATGTTAAAAATGGTCTCAGGACCATAAAACTACAACTAGTGTTGCCCCATATGCTGATTTGACTGAAAGGGAGCTCAGTTGCCTTCTTCAACTAGTTCAACTAGGGTTTATTCCCTGCTGGAAAGAGAAGAAAAGAAATGCAACATTTTGGCTGTGGAGCCTTTTTCAGGTACATTCACGTCTGAAGAAGGCTCCACAGCTGAAACGTTGAGATCATTTTGTGTTGAGATTCTGAATAAAACCTACACACCCATGTAAACGCACCAAATGATCAGTTCCTCAATTAGGAGGGGCTGACATGATTTGCATATTTTTGCTTGTTGACCTTTTAAGATGCCTTTAAATACCTATAGGACTGTGGCATCACACACTCCTGGTCCAGAGGCTGATCATGTCTGTGTATTACTATTGCTAGGATTGTGTTGAGACTTTGGAACAATATATAGTACTCCATACAAAATATATTTCCGGTTTCACAGCGTGTCACATTTCAAGATGAAAATTTAACCTGATTATTTAATCTGTTCTGGGAGTTTGTTTAATTTCTGTGGTTTCACTATGTGATTAAATCCATCAGACTTGAGTGTTGCATTTATTTTGTGCATCAGTGTATTTGAATTTAATTAAACTGTTATACTTTCAAAAGTTTAAAAGAATTAAATCCCTTTAGCCTAGAACTGAGCAAGCTTTGTGGAAATAGCAAGAAAAAAAATAAAGTGGTTCAGGAAAAAAAATAAATGGAATATGAGACTTTATAGGACATTTCTGTATTTAGGACAGAACACAGATGACAGCTTATACTGCACACAAGGAGTTACAAATGTATGGGACACAGATTTCAGCTGGTACACTCCAGGGGATCATTCAGAAAGCAGTTTCAGGAGGTTCTTGGATCCATGCCTTGGGTGGATGGCCTCCTCTTATATGTAGCCTTTATGTGCCTTGAGAATCTCTGACCAGGGACACTGTGTAGCTTTCCCGTGGGCTGGGCTCTCTGACTCGCACCCTGGCAATAGGACAGCTGCCAGGTGGGATGTCCCAGCTGGACTGTCTTTGCTGGCAATCGTTTATTGGAAATCAATAGGCAGATTGTCAGGGTCAGTCAAGTGAGCTCTATCTTCAGTTTCACAGTCTGCTTGATCAGATATCAAATTCTGTATTCCAGGAGTTTAAAGAGGGAGGTTTGCTTTGGGCTGGATGATGTATTTTTTTAGGCCATACAAAGATGTGAATACACCCACTTTCTCTTGTCCATTTCTGAATGGATTATTACAGCACATTCTTATTTTTAAACTATTAACTACATTTTTTTTTTCAAATGTAAACCTCAAATAACGGTAGCAATTCTTGTTTGAGTGGTCTTTTTACTTTAATGTGAAAAGGAGAAAAAACTGCATTTTACACCAGTACTTGCACACCTGCATTTGAAATTAACAACATTTTAAACCCTTCTTATGAAACCTTGAATTAAACAGCATTCAGGGACTTACTCTGGACATGGAATTCAAATAAGGAATTAAGCAGTACTTTCACTTGACTTTGAAATGAATACAAACAAACATGGATTGATGTCATAACTGATTTGAACTGAGGAATCCAGAGAGCAAGTTTTAGTTCTGTACAATGTAATGTAACGCTTACGGCTGACAGGTACTGTGTAAGAGCCGGCTTACCAGAGCGGTGACGTCGCTGCCCTTCCCTGTGATAGCAGGACCACAGCCCCTGGACTGTGGAGAGATCTCTCTTTAGCTCACCGGGCTGGGTCCCTGTTGAGTGACGCGGGAGTCCCGGGTTCGAGCCCCCAATGGTGCGGGCCGACCTAATGCGGCCAGGGCGCCCGCCTGAACCCCGTTGCGTTACAGTAATAAGAAACAGTAGGAAGACATATACTGTAGACAGGTGAGTTATACAGGAACTGTTGGAATGGTACATTGATTGTGTTTGTGTGACCTCTTGTGGTCATGATGTAGAACTGCAGCTTTTCGGCACACAGCCGTATTCACGTAAGCAACATGGCACAAGGCAGCATACACCCCGGGTAGGATGCAAGTCCTTCACAGAACAGATACACACACACTCTCACTAGGCCCATTTTCCCAAAAGCCAATTAACCTACCAGTATGTCTTTGGACTGTGGGAGAAAACCCATGCAAACCCGAAGAGAACATGCAAATTCCACACAGACAGCACCTCGGGAATTGAATCCAGGGCCACAGCTCTGTGAGGCAGCAAAGCTAACTACCAAGCCACCCTGCTGGCTCTGCTCCCTTTGTATTCCAGGAAAGAGCTTTGTGTTGCCTTGCTGTCTCCGAGCAGCTGTCGGAGATGTTCAGATGCCGATGCTGTCATGCACACATTTAAAATGCTTTCCTCTGCTGGTGACAGTAAAAAAACCAACACACTGTAGCAACCTTGAGCAGCATGAGAGGGCGACATGTTCCAGACACACGTTACCGTTTGCATATAGAAGTGTTCATTTTCAAACCAAAATGAACATATGTTTAACATGCTTTTGCACACCTGGGTTAAAGTAGATCTTAAGTTCCAGTATCTGTGGATAAAGTTATTTCAGCAGGGTGGATATCCTGTGCCCAGGAATTGATTCTTTCTGCCCTCTTCAGGGAACTATGTCCATTTTCTACCTACTAAATACTAAATACAAATCTGACATGTGTGTTGTATCACCATAGAAAATGAAAGAATGTTAAATTAATTGCTGAAGTGGTACAGTACATACATTTTTAATAACCTGGAGTTTGTTAACCTTCCCACAGCTTCCCTGCACAGAGCATTTCTGTACATTTGTGCCACTCATTTTGTGAACAAGATACACATCATAGATCTGCTTATAAACATGCAATTAATCTTTCTCTTTGTGTTTAGGGTTTAGCATGAGCTAACCTCTGTGCTTTACATAATCCACCTATCTCCTTCTACAGCGTTTACAGCTCTTCCTTGTTTAGTTTCCACATGTGATATCATGTTATGAAACAAGGATAACATCTAGGTATTGGTTTCATTAAAAAATAATCAAACAGCAATAGGTAAAAGAACTGCACTTTTATCAAAAGCCTGTATTTTTGTGCTGAATACCCTAGTCACTACAAGTTGTCAATATGGAAAAATCAATCAAACTTTGTATTTGCTCTAGTGGCCTTTGTGACACTTTCCCACCAGTGTTAATTCTGTCATCGGCTTCTGATATAGTCATAGTCTGAGTCAAGTTGACTGAAACATGCTGTATTGGCATTTCCACAGAGTGGTTTACAGGTTCTTATTCCATTGTCAGTCATTACAACAGCTGACCATTGATCACAGCGGAGAGGAAAACCCTTGTGGAAGAAAACAAACCTCTGGGGATCCCGGACCCCATGCTTGTCCCCTACCAGGGAATAGATATGTGGCACGTTAATCCAAATGGATTGTGAACAGTTTCTGCAAAGTCCCTAGCTGATACCCTGCCCTCCTGAACATGTATACTGTGATCATCCTTGCTGAAGTTTCCTGGGTCTCCCAGCTTGGGTGTGGAGTTCCAGGCTCCAGGTTCACATGTGCATGCTGAGTGGCAGATCCCAACACTGACATCGACCCAGGCAGGCAGAAAGTCTGATACAGTAACTGAATGAAATATGACAGTTTCAGATGAATAACGTTATATAACACCCTCTGACCATTGGTAACCCTATTAGAATTGTAGGTTAAGGAAAACACAGACTAAAGAAATAGGTCTTGAGCCCTGACTTAAAGACTAAGACCCTAGGGGCATCTCCAAATGTAGGGGCCCTGTTCTATAAAGCCCCGGCCGCCAACAGTGATTTTGGAGATGTGTGAGACTACTGCAATAACCTCCGTCCTGGAACCAGCATGCTGTGCTTGGAGTGTATGTTGTTAGTACAGTACCGCACAACGTTCAGATAGTCCGGTCTTCCTCCTCCGTAATCTCCGTCATTGCCAGCAGGTGGAGCCATGTTCCTTAACATCAGCTGACAGGGAGAAGAAAACCAGATGAAACTCTCCTTCCCACACATCCATGTTCTCTGTATGGAAATATACTGTAGATTTATGTTATTTCCATATCTACATATAAAAATCGGTCATCACATTTTTGATGATGTGTATATTTTCCCATACACTTACAGATTTGGTCTAATTGTAAAGTTTGCCTAATTTGTTGATTTTAATAAATGCAAAGTGAAAATAGGAGCAAAGCAACACTGGATATTGTGATTTGGCAGCAGGAGCATCTTAAACAGCTGCAGCAGCAATGGCACTTGTCATCTCCATTATATATACTGTATTATATATGTAGTTTCAATGGTCTTTGCCTTCTCTTCTGAATCCACACCAAAAACACTTTGATGCTTAGTTTCCATTCTCTGGTGCTTAATTTACATTTAGTCCTGAGCTTAAATACTGTGCTTACAACCAAAACATTTGAGTATTCGGACACAAAAGGAAGGCTATCTTTCACGAGTGGAGTGAAAACGAAAATGACAGGCGGATGTCTGCTCTCTGTGTACTGGGGTAGGTGGTCATTAGCTTTATTTTGTGTTACAGTCCGATTCCAGGTTAAGTGTTTCCTGACCTAGACTGGATCAATATGCGCAACTGAAGCCCTGACCTGAGACCCTCCAGGCTACATTGGACACAGGATTCCCTCTCGGTCACTGACCTCTGACCCCACAGGGGAAGGCTTGATTCCAGCAGGGCAGGAGGCACAGCACAGCAATTAGCCTTGGATTCCAACTGAAAGACCTCTGACCTGCCTGCCTAGCTGACTTAAATTGAGCACTTTCTGTGGGAATACCTTGGCTTAATTATTACACTGTCTCTCTGCTAGCCCTCAGCAAATGAAACAGAGAGAAAATAATACAATAGCAAGTCCAGTGGGAGAGAAAGATACACCAGGACAATCTCTTACAATCACTATCCACACAGAGGCTACAGGGAAAAAATCCAACTCTGGGGCTTATCATAAATACGGTCTGGCTGGTATTGATTTATTTCAGCCAATCTGTGAAAGGGGTCTGAGAGTTATTCACGTCTCTGGAAAACGGAGAATGTCAACTGTTTCATTTTGGAAAATGTTTTGGCACCCCCTATTGGAAAACTGAGTGGCAACTAAAAAAGTGTTCAAAACTCAAAATGTGGTTTAAGGTAGCGTATGCATACTGTAACCTAGCATATGTTTACTGCTTCTACAGCTACAGTACTGTATATAATGTATGTTTCACTACCTGTCTCTAACAACCTCATTTTTTATAATTGCACAATAAATAACTGTATTTATTAGTAGATACAGTAGTAAGTCATCAGATTAAACATTAATTTCACAATGAAAATAAAAAATGTTAAAATAATTGCATACTATTATTTCTTCCATCTTGATTCCCATTTCAGAATTTATGCTTCTGTGTCCATTTTTCTTTCGCAGATGCTTGAGTCATTTGTAAATAATGACACACTGAGTGAATAATATCAACATGCCCCATAGCACTGTATTCCATTCCTGACGTGGGCTCCAGATTCAGTGTCTCAGGGAAGGGAATTACTGGGCTACAGAAGACTACAGGATGCATACGCCTTCACTAGTGAGAATATTAAGAACACCATTATCTATAGGACACGGCACATTTTGTGTTTCGAAAAATTTGCTGCTAATCTCATATCGTTCTTTACTAACAAGAGGAGTGTTTCCCCGGCATCCTAAACAAATATCACCCTGGCCTTCACCATCAGTGGGGAGGAGAACAGAGTGATGAAGCCAGTTTGGAGATGGGGATTATTAGGAGGCCATGATTGGTAAGGGCCAATGGAAAATTTGGCCAGTAACACCCCCACTCTTCTCAAGAAACCCCCTGGGACTTTTAATGACCACAGAGAATCAGAAACTCGGTTTTACATCTCATCCGAAGGACGGCGCCTTTTTACAGTATTATTATTATTATTATTGTTGTTGTTGTTAAGAACACCTTTATCTGAGGTTGTGAGGAATGGCAGCAGGGCGTCAGTCTAGGAACGTTCCAGCACATTCCCAGGTGTTCCGTATGTGAGCACTGGAGATCCCTCTGCCCAGAGAAGGCGTGAGAACTGCTGTCTTTTGTCTTGCTTGCTCTGGCCTTTGCTCTGTGAACAGTGGAATGTCAGTCAGCACAATGGAGATTTCTAGTTGTCCAATTAGCCAGTTTCCTTTATAAGCTTCATCACTACTAATGACCCTCCTATCTGTGACATTCTATAGCTGCCTGTAGCACAGAACATTCCCTGTTCTCACAGTTAGAATTAATGTGTTGACCTAAATAGCCTATTTCAATTTCAGGGTCTACTTGATTTAATTTAGATACACAGTTTATTATGTAGCCTAATATTTACTGTGATACTTTTTTCAATACAAAGGAGGGCATAGAGGTGGTTCTTAATGAAACTTTCTCTATACTACTATGAAATCAATCCAGTTTTTAAAGTTCCAAAGACATTCTGTATTTCACATATACAGTAAATTACTCTATTTAGAATGTATCTACATTTTTTTACATTTGTATTTAGTAATGACTTGTTTATGGCAGTAACTGAAGTACATGAAAATGTGTGTATTTAAAAGGAACGCATGCAAGATTTAAAAATAAACAATGTTCTTATTGTAAGCAAATCTTTTATTATAAAAACAGTATTAAACTTGGTGTCTCACATTTCACATTTTTAAATTTAGTCAAACTGCTTGAATTTATATACAATATTAAGTGTAGTTCTTCATAATGTATTATTATATTTGAAATGTCTGATTTGAACAGTTAATCAATAAATATTGTTATGCCTATTGGAAAGGGTTATTGAGCTGTCTCAGAGTCTAGAGACAACAGTCAAGCTAGCTGCTGCCTTGTTTGTAAATAGAGTGCCTTCTCTATTTGTATGTTGTATGTTGTGTTGTTTACTGTGCATGTTTTTCATTTTTAATAAATATTTGCTTAATCCAGTGAGCGTAATTTTTCTTTTGCCAAAACTGTGCCAGAAAATAAAGAATTCAAGTCTCCCTAATTATACCAACCACTTTATCTTTCCGGTTTGGGGGGTTATGATTATTTATTTTACTTATTGATTAACCCACTCTGTCTATTTTCGGCGTTCTCTATTATCATAACCCTCTCTATCTGTAACGATATGCTCGGACTTGTCTCCTTGACACACCATCCCTTTCGCGCTATAAAAGGAGCTTCAGCCATTTGGGAATATGGGTCTCCTGAAAGGGTGGGATATACGGTTTAAAATCTAAGTGGGAGCGATAACCTCGTATAAACGACGTAATCGAGAATGAAAGGTGACGTGAATGTCACATCTAGACTTCTATTATGTTAAATGGACCTGTTTTTTTCCCCCATTATATTAGATTTATGCGCCTCAACACCTGCAGGCGTGCTCGTAAAAAGGACTAAGACTTCAGCTCCACACGGCGGCAGCACGGTGTAACAAATGATGGGGCATTACTTTTCTCATCCACATTCGGGTATTAGTTGTATTAGCCACACGTGTAATACTGTCCAGTCGCAGTAGTGGCAATAGCAGTACTAGCTGGTACGGCAGTAATTTCGTTGTAGCAACAGGAGTAGCAGTAGCCTTGTAGTAGCAAGCGCATCAGTAGTAATAGCTCATCTGGGCTGTCACCCTTGAATTCCTTTTGTACAACGCTTAGCATTTCACAGGATCTCAAAGCGCCTAACACTAACTGTAGGGGGGGTATAGTGGACCGACTGGCAACACCCACCTGTTTGTCCCCGATTCACCCCACAATCCCTGACTTTTTTTAGACTTTTTTTTTCTTGGGGATCGGATGCCTGTGTTCCATAGATACCGCACGATTTTCTTCGTTTTCTCTTTCGTGGGTATGAATAATCATTGTAATTGTCATTAGCAGCTATGGTAAGGTTTTGGCCTCGTAAGTAAAATCGGCTGCTGAGTTCCATTTCCAGGTGAGCCCTTCTGTTGTACCCTCTTGAGTAGAGTACCAAGATTGCTCCGGGGAAATAGCCAGCCTTATAAAGGGGTGTAAAAGTACTGTAAAACTCACTGGACAAAAGCGTCATCCAAATATAAAACTGTAAATGTGGTAGTTTTTCCTGAACTTAACCCTATCCTTTGGGATAAAAGATTAGACATCTTGGAGGTGCTCCGAATGCAAGCGAACACCGTCTTCCCCTCTCTTGAATTTTAACGATATGGACAGTAAGTCAGTGCACACTCGTTCGTCTAAGCAACAGACAGACAGTCACAACAGACTATTTTTCAAAAACCTTTGAAATGTTGCTTTTGATTTTACGCCGGAAAATCTTGAGCAAGACGGTGCGGACCTCTTTCTCGACTTCCACATTGTGGCCGCGCATCAGTACATCACGAAGTTTTTTAAGAGCGAATGGGTCTCGACCTGTCTAGTTTAAAGGATGCTTCACTAGAGCTGGCACTGTGGGAACCCGACCTCTCCAGCGGTTTCTACACAGGCGACGCTCACACAGCGGTGCCGAACCGATTTCACTTTTCACAAGACCCCCCCAAAAAAGGCGACACGATTCTGCAACTCAAGTACTGACGTGGTTCGCATCCACGCCGGCTTGTATTCGAGAATTCGATGTTTGCTCTTTATCCAGGATTTCAAAGCTGGGCTTTTCCCCCCAGTCCTTTTTCTTCCTGTAAATTCGAAATTCTGAAAGACGGGGTTGCTGTTCACGTTAGAACCGGCTTCAGTCTGCATTTCGGGAGTAACAGCAATTATTTTCACAGATGTGAGATGGTGTTGCTCTAATGCGAGCAGTCTGTTTTCCACCAGGTAGCAGCTGCGGTAGTCATTAGGTAGTAACACCGAGATATAGGGGGAGAGAGGGGGAGGTGGGGAGAGAGAGGAGAGAGAAAGAGGGGACGAGAGATCTTAACGGGAATGCCAGTCTCTAGGCTTGTCAGTGTGCTGGCTGTAATGAATGTGTGCGCACTCTAGACTCATCCTGCGAGGACACTGGCGATTCTGCAAGGCTTTTCTTATCGTTGTTTCGTGGGATCTTTTTTTTTTCCTTCTACCTATGGATCCCCAAGATTCGTTTCGGTTCACAGAAAGCAGGAACTGTTAGAGGGCTGCACGTCTGTGTTAACGACATTTCCAACGGCTTTTGGATATGGGACCCTGCTGTAGAATGAGGAGTTATCGTAGAGGAGGATTTCAGTCTTCCTGAATGAAGACTAGGCTTTGAGCACGGGAGCTGAGAGACGACACGCTGTGAAGATGCGCTCTATCCGCTGGCTGGTCTTGCTGCTCATCAATGGGACTGCTTGTTTGGTAAGCAAGGGTTCAGCGCCGTTCAAGTTACAGCTCATACTCTCTTGCCTTCATCATCAGAGTCTGAAAGGCGCTGGTTGTAAAGCGTTAAAGAAATCTATTGTGGGGCTAGAAGACATGCAGTAAAAGGCATTTGCTGCCAGGTTTCAGGTCTCTAAGTTGTGCAGCGCTCTACAGCGAAGCCGCTCTGTGTTACTCGCTAACTTGTGATTCATCGCTGCTGCGCACGTCCTGAGCTGATCGTAGTCCTCATTCAAAAATGCTTCTAAACTGGTAAAACAATGAATAATGGTGAAGTTATCGTGTCTGGCGTTACGTGCGCAAACTTTGTAAGTAATCGGGGGGGAAAAAAAACGCTAAACTGCTCACGGAGGATTAGTTTGCTTTTCACCAATATTTGAGGCTTGATAGTGACTTTCACGCATATCAACCGGTTTAGAGGACTCAGGCTAGTGGATGTTGAAGGGGAAACTCATTAAAAAAATGACTCAGTGAATGTTTTGTTTGCTGTAGAGTTATGAAGGCAAAAGTTTTAGGGCTAACGGAATTTGCATCGTGAAGGCTTGCTCCCTGCCTTTGCAGTTAGAGCGCTTGCAGGTGCCTTCAGTTTGTTTTTAATTAAATGTTGTTGATGCTTTTATTTTCATTTAAACTTTTATCCGCTAAATTATATGTGATAACAGGTGGAGGAGGGGGTGGTTCTGTGCTTCTGAGCTTAAAACAGAAATCCCTTGTTAGTGTATGGACATCTTACATATAGATGAAGTATGCGAGTAATTAAAATTATACATGCATATCTAAGCTGTCGGGTGTTAATAGGCACGCTGTAAAAATCCATGCCCTGTTATTTTATAACCCCCATAACTCTGGCATCGCATTTTCCGCGGCGTGTCTGCTGTGGATTAAGTAACAATAAAACTGATAGACGGAGCTGTTGCAATTCGTACCAGTAATAAACCGCTGGAATTGTATCGGGATTTATCCTCATCTGTACGGCTTTTTATTTTATTTATTTTGTTCACGATACAGCATCTATCAGCTATCCTAGAGGCTGAATTCCTAATAATTACGCAGAGGGCTTTAATTACTGTCAACTTGTTTGGGAACATCTGCGTTCACTTTATTAGGCTAAAGAAACAATCTGAACAATTGTTTGAAATTAATTGCTATAAAGAAATATCCTATACCTCAAAACATCTTTAGCTGGTTCACTGCATTTGGAGTTCTGTACCACCCATTCCGAAATGAATTGAATCCGTTTTTTAATTTAAAAATAAATGTAAGAGTTGTGAGGCCTTCGTTTTCTAAAAATGCAGTTTTCAAAACCCAAACCGATAGTACTGAAATGCTAGAGCACAAACGCATCCGATCGGTACCGCCAATTACACAAGCTTGCACCGATTAGATGGAATATCTGCCATGCACCCGATTAAAAATGATTATATTTTTATTTGTAATGAGCAAACGTAAAAATTAAAAGCTGTGCAATTAGGTTCACAACGTGTTACAGTTAAATTAGCCCACGAGTTACAGTAGGTGACATTGTCCTTGGTAAAATAGCTTCTCACCCACACCCACAATTTTCAAGAACTATAAAAGATGCTATTAACTAGTAATTTAGAGTTTCGCTATTTAAAATGCTAACCCGTTTGGTTTTGTTCCGTCTGATCTTAATGTGCTTTTACTTTTTTCGTCTGTACAACTTGTTCAATAAAACGAGAGACTCAGAAGAAGCATAAAGTACAAAGTTGATCTGCTCATTGAGCTACAGATTTTATTGTTTTTATAACGTGTTGTTTGTGAAATTATATACAACAACGTATTCTACTGCGTAGAAACAATATAAAGAGCCTGTTCCTTTGATCGTGATTTGAATAAAATGAACACATAAACGACAGAATTCATGAATAATGTGCGCTTGTATATTCAAATTGACGCTTCCGTTGTGTTCGTTTAATTCACCTTAATAACGTCAAACCCCATATAAGATAATATCTTATGTTTTCTCAAGTCATTTTTATTTTTCCAAAAATATATGGACTATTTCTGTATCTTTCCTTGGATATGTGCGGAAGAATTGTATCATTTTCCGAGTTAAACATTTTAGTTGGTAACTAATTCCGTTCTTCTGTGGCTCTACTGAAAGACATGCTCATATTCTTATATCTTATGGCTTAATTACTACTTTTCGACGTTTGAAAACTAAACTGACAGTTAACTAAGATGTTGCCATTGATATAACGTCGATTTAAATGACAAATATTTGACTTCAGTTACTTTCCATGGAAAGTAAGCATTAGTAAGGGTCGTTCGCTACCAGTTTATTCACACTGTACAGTATGTGTGCTGTGTGCCCTGGGAAATACCCACCACCACCTCACCCTCTGCGCGGGGCCGGGCTCCACTCTCTCAGCCCCGGGGAGCTGCTGCACCAGACGCGTGAGAATGAGAGGGGAAACGTCGGGCCCTTCAGGGCCAGAGAGGCTACCTGCAAGTGACCACCCGTTGCAAATTCACTCAGCGTGCCTGACGGAACCGGGGGAAAGTACTTTTCAAGTGGGGCTTAGTCGCTATTCTGTACTGACCGTTTTACTTCAACCAGGGTTCCATAGAACGCTAAAGCACACAGTATTTAACTGCAGAACGTTTACTGAAGCTTAACTAAGCTTAACTAAGATTCCGTCTTGCATTGATGATGAAAAAGAATGCCTATTAAACCTGCATGTATTGAACTCGGTCCAAAAACTGGCTGAGATTCTTCCTTAGGGGTTTGAATTTGAGTCTTAAATTAGTTTCAGGGTTATCTGTATATTCAGAAGTTCACCCAGTTGCTAAATCGGCGAATTTAGGAAACTTTATTCTCCAGCTCCAGTAAATTTGTAACGCTTAGGCCGATGCACAACGCTTCTGTGTCGGTGAACGCTCAGGTCTGTCACTGTCACGGGAGTGTCCCTGTGCGACGGGGCACTCCATTTAATACGGTAGGCCTACAGCTATACTGTATACAGGATATATTATAGGTGCCCGGATACTTTGAGGAGAAATCTGCAATTTTCCTTAACTACTACACTATGTAACGCATTTGGTCCTGTGATTTTATTCTTAACAGTTCCACAAGTTATTGTACCGTAAGTGGCTAATTACCAGGCACGAAAGGAATTATTGGCACGTACGTCTTGCTTATCTGAATTACTCATAACTGTGTAAAAACAGATTAATCTGGTAATTATTTATTTAAAGCATGCATGCTCATTAATCCTTTGGTGTATTTACACTGCAGACATGTGTTAAGAAGCTTAACAGTGTGATATGGACTTGATTTTGAAAATTCATGGATAATGCATAAGGCTTCTAACAATGATTAATCTCACAGCAATTAATATGATATTTAAGTATTATTAGTAATGTTAGATTAACAGAAAAGAAAGGATTTTTAATATGCCATTTTTTGCCATCAGATAATATGGACTGTACAAGCAAATTATGACAGAGCAAAAAAGTGCTCATCTTGTGCTGCTCTTAATAACCTTTATGCAGGTCGAGCTCTCCTTTATTGCACCTATGACTTGCTACAGTATTAGACACTCTGCTGATGTACTGTATTTTCCAACTGTCTGACACTACCTATCAATCAACTTTCTGAAGAATATCATAATACTATGTTTGACTTGTCACGCCTTTTTAGTAATTGGCCATGAGAAATTGCTGTAGGGAGGGAAATTAGCATCACATGGCTCTAAAGCCTCTGAGTGCAAAAGGTGAATTTCATGTGCTTCCCAGACACAGGAAGTGTTTTGCATCTACTGTACAGTACGTACTGTAGTTCTGATAAAACAGGCAGCTGAGGCCAAAGCCACAGCATTCCTGGCTAAGAGGCTACTGGTTACTCTTTATAACTTTAAGCCATTCCAATACATAATAGAAAATACAATAAAATGACAAAACAAATAAAGGAAATGCATACAAGATGTGCAATGCCTCTGCTGCACAGAGCAGAGTGCAAATACTGTCCTTTAAGTATTGAGCAATGTCTGGTAAAGAATCATTGATTACGATAAAGGAATGGAGCTGAGCAGGGTTTAGAATTAGTTATATATTTCATAGGTATGTGTTTTGTGGTGTAATGGGCAGATGCGATTGAAAATCAGTTCTATTCAACTTAAAATCCATTCAGTGTTTCATTATTTATATGTAAGCTATTATCGAAACCAATATACAGTATATGAAGATTTAATTTTCTCTGTATGGCCAATATTGAAAATTGTTATTACTTTTTTAACTTGTCTTCAAATTCCTTTAAAATGTGTGTTTGGTCATAAGAATCAGGGCTGGTCTCCTGTCCTGAATGATATTGAGTATATTGAGCACAGCATTATTGGGAGTGGGAATCTGAATTTTTTATTTTAATTAAATTATTCTTCGTCATCAGCCCACGTGGCTTTGGTCACATGGTGAACTCCCTGGGCAGTTGCCAAAATTAGATGAAATGAGACCTGACCAACTGGAATGTGCCCACAACAGCTGGGCATCTCACTAGCTGCCTACACAGATCAGCACGGATCCAGATTCTTTCTATAATCAACTCGCATGTAGAGTGCATAATAGTGAGAGATGTGGATGGGATATACTGTTCCTAACAAACGTAGAGTCTATTGCACAACCAGTGAAAACATTAAGGCAGCAAGTGAGTGAAAAAGAATCATTTTATATATTGTTTCTTCCTGGGTTTCTTAAATCCTTTGTGGTTATTTTTTCAAGAATATGAGGCGGATTTCACTCTGTAGGAATAAGCTTACAAAAATACCTTTGAGAGGAACAACCTTTGGAAGCCTGCTGGTTCTCATTCTCAGCTGTAGCACAGAAATAAATTGACTAAACTACAGGTATTCCATCTGGCCCTGCCACGACATTATGGATTGTGTTTGACTATGTTGGTCATGACTTGTGAACCTTGATAGCAACGCTGTAATCCTACTGTATATTTCCTGACTTGTGAATTGGAGAGTGAGCAAACCCAGAGGAAACCTGTGTGAACACAGGGACAACATACAGACTCCACACAGATGGCAACCCATGTCCAATGTGGAACCCAGGGCCCCAGAAGTGCAAGGCAGCAATGCTAACGACTGCTTCACCACGCCACCCTTAGTTCTTCATGTTGTCAGATGTATTGCAATGTATTGTGGATTGTGTTACCTGTATTTCCTCTACCTGCTAGCATAGCACATTTCCCATGTAAGACTGCAAAGAAAGGAAGCATGGTGGCGGTATGGCAGAAAATATCTGCACCACCCGGTGGAGATTTTTATTAAGTGTGCGTTGGATTCCCATGAATTTATTTTAATGGTTTTGTGCAGATCTCAAGCTATACAAAGATAGATTTATCTTTATGGCTGGTCAAAAATGCCTCATATACTTGTGTGTGATGAACACCCTGGCTGTTGCTGGCCAGGGAGCAGATTAGAGAGGAATCCTGTGTCGCTGCTTCAGTCATAAAGTAGGCTATAAGCATTCTGTCATTTTTTAGATTAAAAAAAAATGTTGTGTCCCTTTCGGTTATTGAGTTAAATACCATTTAAAAACAAAGTTAAAATCCCAAAAATTTTTTTTGCTTCCTTCCGTATACCACACACCTGGGGGATTCAGATTTGGAAAGTTCTTGGAAGTCTGTTGTTCAATCAGGTTGCTCCAGTTAAGTGGGCACAAATGTAATTCTCTTTGGATAAAAGGGTCAGACAAATTTATTAGGCACTACTTCCTAATAACCTCAGTTTTACAGCTCAATGGCACATGTTAACATGGCACACGAGTGTGTTCTTGTGACTTGACTGCAACTACTGCAGTCATTTCTCCAATTGGAGTGGTTTCAGAAAATTAACTGATCAATGTATGAACAGTTTGTCAAAGTTACACTTTATTCCAGTCCAGATTAAAGACAAATTCTGAAAGTGTTCCTGTGTACTTGGAGTCACACGTTCACAACAGTACAAACTAATCTATTCTGTGGGTCAGATGAAAACGTCTTTGCAGGATTAGTATTTTATTTAAAAATGCATTCCTTTTAGAATTGTTTTGTGTATACAGTCCTTATACTGTATGTTGCTGCTTTGATCTCTGCGTTTGTGATAAACAGTGTGTTCAGAACGTTGGTTGTACTCAGGATAAAGACTATGTTCAGTGTAAATTCTGCTCAGCTCATATTGAGCTTATAGATTTTGCTTTTGATTAAGACTGCTTAATATAAACAGGGCTCTCTATAAAGACTGTGCTCGGAGTAGACTGAACTCAGGATTTGTTCCATCATTAAGGGATGTGTTCGTTTCCAGCAGAGTTTGACTGCACATGTTGAAAAGGAAGCTATAGTTATTTCTAAATCAAGAAGATCAGGAAAAGGGTGCAAGAGAAGACTTAAGAAATGAAAGCATCATAAATATGGGCTACCTGACACCTTTACTTTACCTGATTTGACCTTCATTACATTAGTCTCTTTCATACAGTACTGGAACAACAAACCACACCATATCATGCTGTAGTAGTACAGTAAATACAAAGATGACAATTTATGGTCCTTTAGGCACATATAACCAGTGAGACCATTCAGCTAAACCAGGCCATTTGATGGTCAGTCCAAGGTTACAGGACACACAGTGTTTCCTAGTTGTCATTTCAGGTGACCTTTTAATTTCCTAAGTGGTTTAATAATTTCAAAAATTAACTGATTTAATCCTTTTTCTGGTCAAAAGTATTTGATGATTTAAAAAGGGTAAAATATCTATTATCCTATAACCATAAAAACCAGAGTTATCTCACCCCTGCTTTAAAGTGAGATAAACCATAATTAATTTCCCTAGCTTTCCTGATTTCAGTCCACTAATTGATTTTGCTATTCAGTCTGACCACTTAATACAAGCGGAGTGCTGCTACTGCTCTCTGGCCTAACAAGTCTACCATTGTGCATCCATGAGTGATTAAATCATTTATATATACAAACAAGACACAAAATATGCACAAAGTTCACGTCATGCTTTGTGTTAAAGTGATCCTTACACTATTAGCTTGGAGTGACTAAAAAGTCAACTAAATCTTTCATCACTTCCATGGAGGGAGTAAATGATGAGGCTTAAAAATTATTTTAAAATACTTTGTGTTTGCAATACAAATGCGTGTATAATGTTCCATGTTTTTGGAACCTTGTTTTTTAATAGTTTTTCATCTATGTAAATCAGCATCTATCCAGAAGCCACCTGGGAGTTTGTCTGGAGAAGCAGGGAGAATGGTGCTACTGGCGTTCTAGTCAGACTCTCTCGAGATCCCGGAGCGCAAGCTGGGTCTCTAGTTACAGTGTCACAGCGGCGCTCCTCGTGAGGCTGACTGCAGGCTACAGCTTTTCTGAGACTTTTTGGAAGTTGCAGATCGTCCTTTGTCAAGAGTGTTGAGAAAAAAAAAAAAATCTGTTGCAGCACTCTGCACGAGATCTCAAGGGTGTGGTTGAAGCTAATCCGTCCGGGAACAGCAGGATGAAATGCCAAATCAACCACCGAGCAAGCAACCTCCTTTCATTTGGGAGTTTTCTTGCATCCATCATCCCTTGCAAGACTTCCCTTGTATTGGACACTATACAGAGGAAAAATTATGCCTGTAACTTTTTTTCCTCTAAATTCCAATCCAGTTTATTCAAGCTAACTAAATTAATAAAAAGAATGCAAGAAAGGATGTTTGGCTCTTTTCTAAACTTCCACAGCCTCCAGGATAGTGGATCTCCTAGACGTTGATGACATTCCAGCAACTACACTAGGCCTTGTAGTTCTACTAGAAGGTACTTAACCTTAAGGTACTTAGCAAGAATTCTTTCTGATTGTTTTGTTTGACTATTTTAATGAATTAAAGTACACTTAATGGCTCAATCTCAAGACAACTCTTTGCTCTGTAAAGCTAAGAAATATTCTTTATTTGACTGACTCAGTCTTCTAGTCTAATCCAGTTTTCTATATGAACTTTAAAAATTCAGCTCTCCTAACCTACCTACAGTATGTAAAAAATGCACTCTTTCTTGACAACATTATTGTGTGTACCTGTCAATCTAGTCTCTGTAAGAGCATTGACACAGTCCTTACCATTAGACAGCTCAGTAAGGGGCACAGGTGGTGAGCTTTTGAACAGAGAATAACAGGGAATAAAGGAAAAACTTTTAATCCCACTGAATGGTAAAGCACTGTTCGGTGCAACTGTTTGTCAGCCAGGCATCAGATGTGTATAGCGACATACTGTATGTATTAACAGTGAAAGAAAAGTCACTCCTGTATCTAGTCACTCCTGTATTTAGAATATAAATCCATGTTTTAATGTCAAGTGTGAAAAGATCTGTCCTTGTTTTTATTTTTTTAAAGCATATAATATGCATTTTCTGAATATGAGTAGTATCTCAAAGGTTGTGGGACATTGCTGTTGTACCCTTGTGTAAGGTACTTCATTCATATTGCTCAGGCAGAATACCTAGCTGTATAAATAGGCAAAAAGGCTTTGAATAAACCCCTGAACCACATAAATTCAAAATAATAAAGTAGCTTAAGATGAAAAATATAAGATGTAAGAATTTCTCAGGACAGTCAGCATACTACTGAGTGTCTCTTAAGATGAATCTTTCTGGCCTCTTAAAGCTTGAAATATAAGACAAAGATTGAATCAATGCTCCCAGTCACAGGCAGCACAGTGCTGTTGTGATGACAGACCACTATGTGGGTCAAAACACAGCCAGTAAATATTGAATCTTTCATAGTTCAGGCTAAGATGAATATTTTGGGTGTTCAAAAAGGTTAAACCACTGAGTCCAGGATTTCCGTGGAGATAAAGCACTCAGATCACTAGCATCATTATAAGCTCGATATTACAGAGGGAAATACAGAGCACGGAAATCTGCCTGATCAGGAATAAATTTGCTGCTACTTAAAACAAAGAGTGATGGTGAATCACACATTAACGATTTGAAAAGTTCTTGGTGTAATGTGAATGCCATGGGGAGATATTTGATGGGATCATTCAAGAACCTGAGAGATTAAATTAACAAACCTTACTGGATAGATGGAAGGAGATGGACAGCCTTCAGAGGTGAAAAAAACTCCAATTTCTTTATGATCCATAACATTCTAATTTTTAACGCATTGTGCATAACAATCAAGCTGATTTCAAGCGAACATATATTATTAATTAAAAGTCCAATAGCTTGTTTCTTGTGAAATGACTTTTTTTTTCTCCCCTCTCCATTACAGCAATTAGCTAAAGGGCAGCAATTTCCAGTTTTAATTGTGTAATGAAACAAGGAATCATCGACCGTGCGGCCGTTATTCCTAAGAGCAGAAAAAAAAAACGGGAGAACATTTCATAATTTGCAAAGCATTTGAGCTTTTAATTAAAAATTTATGCTGTGTCAAGGTATCCATTTCCAATTTAAAGGTTAGTAGAGAAGTGAAGCTTTATCAAATATTTCTGAATAGAAAATGGTAAGCATAAGCCAGTTTGAGTTGCTGGTCATTTTTTTAGATTTTAGACAAGTCTTCAGTATAAAGTGAGTCAGTTTATGCTGATTGTTTTGGTCTAGTGATTTGTATAAGCAGGATTTAGTTACATACAGTAAATGTTCCTCCTAAATAAAATAAATGTGCAAAGTTATGAAAATTCTGCCCAAGTCACCCACTGATTTCATCCTCCTGTGGTAGAATTTAGTTAGACTTAATTTCTTCATGTTCAGAAGACAAATTGCCTGCCAGCTGTAATGTTAGGTCTCTATTTACACTGACCAGGTTCCCTAAGGAATCTTCATGCTAAGTATGTCCATTATGGAATCGAAGGAGGCAGTTTGTGGCTGTGGTATAAAACACGCTCACAAGTGCCTGCTCTAGAGATGAATGAATGAGACCTCATTGCTGTCTTCCTGCACCGTTCTCCAAAGCACCCTCATAATAAACATATTTCAAAAACTGTCCTGAACTGTGCTGTGACTTTAATCACCAGGCTGTCTTTCTTGATGTGGATGTCTGTGTTGGGGGACTTCCGTGCCTCTTACAGTGATTACAATGATGTCACAGTCTCTTCTTGGTGCTCTAGCCATCCTGCTTTTTTTCTGCTTCTTCCTCCATGTATCGTTGTTAGTTTCAGTGTAATGTAATGTATGCATTCAGCATGCTTACAGTAAATTGAATTTCCAGAGTTTGTTCATAAATGTGCTTCCTTAATCTGGGCAACATGACCACATGCAATGTAAATAATGTTTATTCAGTGGTTAGTTAGTAGGAACCAGTTGAGTGCTGCAACTCGGCATTCTTAAATTCTGTCATTATTGAATATTAACATATTGGTATTCCATCAGTGCTGAAGCATAAGAAGGAGTATAATTTATGCAGGGCAACTTCATGCTTAATTGCTTAATTGATCGATTCCTTACACAAGTATTCCTGATCTTTAAATAACAGGAGATTTAGGGTGACTTATAAGATTAACTGTATTAGAGTTCTGCAGAATCAGAGGATTGAAGACCCCAGCTCTACTCTCTGGTGCTACAATATTCACCTTAATGGTTTGCAGTAGTGTTTTGGTTTTCTTTAAGTCTACTTAAACTGCCAGATGGAGCTGGTGTTAACAGAAGTTGACCGAGATTAGGTTAGGTTCTACAATCCAAATATTGCCAGTTCATATCCAGGCTGTGCCACTAGTGACTAGGATTCCTCAGGTATTGGTGCACATCCGGCTAATTGCCACTGAGGTTATATGGTTTTATGTATCCTCAACTTACAATAGAAGAGTGACCACTTTCTGGGCTCTCAGACGTCTGTGTAGCTTTCTGTTAGAACTAGCTGTTTGTATGTGTATCATAGAGGTGGAGGTCTGAATCCAGTTTTGTACTGTAGGCCCATCACGTAACTGTTTTAGTGGCTAGAATACTTCTCCAAAAACTCATGAGCAATATGAAATGTGATTGACAGTATTTTTTTTTAACAGTCCCATTTTCAAAGCCTCAGAGTCACACATTAGTTCAGTGGTGTGAATGACACATCAAGAAAAAATCATTGTCTTCAGGATCCATCATGTCACTGTGACATGAAAGAGATGTCTGAGATTGTATAATGAGGGGATGTGGGAATCACTGTGTAAAGTTAAAATTCTCAACATTTGTCTCTGTTATATTCAAAGAACAGTACAACACACAGTATTAATACTAATAGGGGAACACATACAATGGCCAACACAGCTCTCTCACTTTCCCCTAATGATGCCTATCAGTGACATCACCCCACTGACGTAGGCTTTAAAGTAACTCTGGATCAATCATCAGGTGCAAGACTCACAGAACAGCTTTTAATACTCACGCAGTAAAGCACCATTGCTGTGTCGTGTCTCTTCCAGCTTCCAGCCATCTAAAAAAAAATGTTAATTGCAAAATGTAAGAAAACATTGGTCCAGATGAGTTGGAGAAAATCTGAACAGCGTTCATGGTCAGGCCCATTATAATAACATCGCCTTTGTTGTTGATTAGACTCTGCTTGCATTCCCTACAGCTTCAGATATCATATTAAGGATTGCTGAAATACTGGGGTAGCTCCTTTGTCCTAATCAATCAAAAATGCTCATTTGGTCTGATGTGTTCTTAGCCACTGGTTGTTTACCAGTATGAGTTCTAGGCTTGCTTTAAGCAAATGAGTTACAATTAATGAGTAGATGAGCCCTGCATTAGCCTTGGCACAGCAGTCCACGCTGATCTAAACACTGATGAGAAATATCATCTCTACACGGACACAACACACATACACAGTATACAGATTCATTCCAAGGTGAGTAATGTGTGTCTGTGTTACATATCAGCACATTCTTTTTGCTAGCTCACTTCACCAAATGTCTCCGGTATTTCATGACTACAGCCACACCTGTCTCTTATGTATCAATAATCGTAGTTTTGCCATTATGAAGCAAAGTGGCTTGGGAAACACAGAAAGAGAAAATTCCCTTTTTTACAGACCAGAATATTCTTTCTGCCATCATCATGTAACCACTCAAGGTAGTGCTGAAGGGCAAATGAATGTGAATAGTTTTATTAGCACATTCAAGGACTGCAATGACTGCTGTTTCATGCCATGTCATGAATCACTTTGTGCTTTTTTCTTAGGAGCTTGTCCTCTTTTTGTAGGAATCACAGGCATAAAATTCTAAATATGATCATCTTGTGTCTGGGCTCACAATAGGTTTAAAAGCTGTTTTCCCCATGTTCTAAAACCTAACCACAGCTGCAATGAATTGGACGTTCTGTGAACTAAGTCTTTTCAGAAACCTAAAGCACTGATTCAAATAAGAGTGCATATTCCAAAGGCACACAGAATTCAACCAAAATAGATGTAAGCTAAGGTCATGGTGATTTTATGGTTCAGTCCTTTCAATCTAGAAAAGGAAAATAATTCATTTTTTGAAAAATCATTAAATTAAGTAAAGCTACCCATCCTATGGACAGACCAATAAGCAATGTGCAAGTTCTACGCATCAGATGCATGGGAGACTAAAAGGTCTGTTTTGTTACAGTGATATCTGCACTTTTAAATAAATGAATGTGTAAAAGCAGAAAGTTGTTGTATTATATGTGCTGGCATGATTCTGCATCGCAGCACCTCTGACTACTTTGGCTCAACATGTTCCAAACAAAGGTAGCTGCCTTAAAAGATTCTTGTGAGGTGAACTGGAAATGAGGTTGAGAATGCATGTCTTTCCCTGGTGGACTTCATGATGACCAGCTGTGCAATGGCTTTTCAGACATTACATTTTACTTATCTTTTGGGTGGCAAATGCAGAAACCTGAAACCCGGGTATAAAGGCTGTCCTGTATCAAACACAGCATAATACTGTACATGAGGCCAGGCTACTGTACTAGGTACTGATGTGTTGGTGCCTGCTCTATTTTGTGCTGAGTGTTGCATTATCTCTGTGTCAAAGCCATTTGTGTGAGCATGACAGGGCTCCCTGGCTGCAAAACAAAATTCACTCTGAGTTCAACAAGTAATCAGAACTATAAGGAAAGCCAGAAAATCAGCACCCCACCTTTAAATTGTTCTTAGCTCTCTCTACAGGCCTGATGACTGAGATCTTGACAGTGTTCTGGATGATTTCTGTCTCTGACTCCAGAAACGAAGAAACAAAACCTTTCCCGCAACCTTTCCCGCACCCAACGTTCTAAAGCAGAAAAATAAGTAATGAAATTGCAAGGTCAAGAACAAATATATTGGCTGTCTGCCACTCTGGTGCCAACACAGTAGGAACATTCAAGGTGGAATGTGGCTGTACTCAGGCATAGGTTACCGCAGCCATGGCAACAACAACAAAGACATCCAATTCAGCATCTTTGGGATGAACAGGAACAGCACATTTGTCATCACAATCCTGACTCATGGCAGATGTATCCTGACCACAAACGTCTGAATAGATTAACATGAGAATTCCCTTTTACTTCCTAGCTCCTGGTATATTATTCATTAAAACAGAAGAAAACATGTTACCAGGAAGCAGTTATATATCTCATTACCAGGACATGTCTTATAGAAACTATACCACATCGTTGCCAAGCTTAGTAGAAGATACTCTTCAGGACTAGGAAGACACTAAGCAAGTGAAAGTTAGTGTACACATGCACAAAATTCCATCAGGAATTATTTAACTGCATCTCCTCAGTTTTGAGCAGAAGGGAAATTAAGAGGTGATCAAAACTCAAAACAGGTGAAATATGGTTTCCTGGAAAAAGCTGTCAACCATGTTTGTGACGAAAAATAGTGTAATTAGATCTTTGGACCAATCAGCAATTAGTAAACAGGATAACAAGACTGGCTGAATGATTCATTTGTAACCTTGCTTCCTTGTGTCATTATGGAGGAGGACAGAGTGTGGTTCCATCTACGTTATGGAGCTTATCCTGATCAGCAGGCCTGGAAGGGTTTCTCAAATTTCTTTGTTCTCAAACAGTTCGTTTTAGTATTCATTAGGCCTTTGTGTTGACACTTATATCTCATAATGACCCACTTTGAAACTAAGGCAATTCAGCTTGTATCAGCAAAAAGAGTTTACGTGCTGATAATTCATTACCAGGCAGCAATTTTCTATTATTCTAGGCCATGTTCATTGAAAAAATCCGTCTTTCTGAATCAGCTCAAACACTTGGCCCCCACCGCACAAGGTGTTGTATTCATTTCCCCCTCTGCTTTAGGATCTAACAGCTTTGTGCCACAATTGGTTGGGATTTTTAATTAAAACATCAAAAGCCTTAATTGTACAAGGAGCTTGGTCGTCTTTCCTTTCTGAAAGTGATAATTAGTTCTCCTCTCAAGCGTGCACATGAAGACTTAAATCATTCCACCCACAAGGAACCTCAGCTGCCTTCCAAACTGATGCATGTTTGGGCTTCACTTTTCCCACTTGGACTTCGCAGTGTTTGAAGGTCAGAGACAAATGCAAAAGGTGCATTTAGGGTATTTTGCATATACCTGTAAGGTGTCAGTGTGGCATACGCTTGAAGAGAAGGCTATTAATATTCTCAGGCATATGATTTTGGGTTATTGCATTGCAGTAAAGAAGACATGGATTTCAAATCAAAGGCAAAATAAGGGAAAGGCTATAAGATAATGCATGAAACCATAACATAACAATCGATAGAGTAACTGTAATTGACAGACATTTTCCCTATTGTCTTCTATTCCATAATGTAAATATATTAATGTAAATATAGGAGATATAAGGAATAGGTTTCCAAGATTCTCCTGTCAGCTGGCAATACATGGTTGACTTAAGGGACATGAGACCACATTCCATCATCTTTCCCGTCCAGTACAATCTAGAGATCTCAATCCTGTTGAAAATATAGAAGTTCTGGAACACACAGTGCAATTCCATACATCTCTATCCAAATCACTGACTTAATACAGGGTTTCCTTACAAGAAGAATGGGATTCAGCAACGAATATTTAAAAGTCCAATGGAAATATGCCACACCTATGTCCCTATGTTCGCATTAGTTTTTGCTCGGTTTTCTGTGTGTCTGTGTGTGCCCTACGATGGATTGGTGTCCCATTCTGGGTGTACACTGCCTTTTGCCTGTTTCTTGTTAGGATAGGCTGTGGCTCCACTGTACTGGATGAAGCTGTTAGAAAATGGGTGCATGTCATACTGTACCTTGTTCAAGGTGTTCTTCTTGCTTGTAGATTTCCAACATTTTAGTCAGAGTGAGAGGCTCTGTTTCAGAAACCTGTACCTGTGGCTGGAAGGTTGCTGGTTCAAATCCTGTGGCTGGCAGAGGAATCCTCCTCCGTTGGACCCTTGAGAAAGGCCCTTAACCCCAACTGCTCCAGGGGCGCTGTACAATGGCTGACCCTGCGCTCTGACCCCAAACGCCTCCCTGTCTGTGTGTTTATGTCTCATGGAGAGCAAGCTGGGGTATGCAAAAAGATGAATTCCTAATACAAGAAATTGTATATGGCTAATAAAAAAAAAAGTGATCTTAAAGTACAGCCCTGAATAAACCAAATCAAATGCTTGCATGGAATCTGATTTCCCAGGTCCTTTAGTAGGTGAATGTGACCCTGTGCCTGGATCACTGTCTAATCTCTGTTAAGTGCTTTGACTTCCTCCGGGAGATGAAAGGTGCTTCATAAAACATTTCTATTATAACAAATGGGTTAATGCCAGAAAAGATCAAGTAAGTGTGTGGGGGGCAATTTTATGCCCTTGATTTCCAGTGTGCGACTGATGTGGGCGTTGTAATAATCATCTCAAGTTCTTACTCAGCTAGCCCTAAAGTCCCATGTGCGATCAGTTCCTGTTGTTTTTCTGGAAGAGCCTATTTCATTTTTCATGCTCCGGTGCATCATACGTCAACTTCCCAAACACCACAGAGGGATGAAGATGTGGAGGCAAACAAATAAAGGTAGAAACGTATAAAAAAATAAACAATCTGATTCTCCCACGATAAGGCAGCTTGGTGCACAAACATCAATTTTAGCATCTGGGCACAGACAGGTCCATTACAAAAGAAAAGGGATGTTGCTTCCTGAGTGTAAATCTGTGATTGCTCTATTTTTCTGTTCATTACATCAGTGTGGACGGTTTCCTCTGAAAGGTTTTGATAATATCTATGAAAAAAACAGTATATGCTATGACAACAGGCTCCTCACACATTTAAAATAAAATAAAATCTTCTTTTGAATATGACCAGAGTCCTACACAAAGATTCAGGGAGAGCAGGAGCAGACACACATGACATGAGCTCGTTAAAGCATTTACCCAGAAATCAGTGGGACAAATCTTAATATGCGCTCCTACAGCGTCATTCACTTTTGACAAATGTTTTGGGGGTCCTCCTGGGGATGTGAGCCAGCACCCCCACCAGGGGGCCCAGTGAGAGAGTGTGAGCAAGCTTCCGCGTCCCCTGGGGATAGAAAGCGCTGGGCTCTCCAGCGCATTGTAATCAGACTGGCCTGCCTTAGGCAAAGCTCTGCAAAGCAACACTTTCAATAATGAACATGCCTGGCGGACAGAATAAGAATCACGCAATTACTGTATTTTATTTTAATTTTTTTTGTCTGAAGGCACATTGTGCCTCACAGAGGATGTTTAGGGAGCACACTGTGTGAACTCATGGAAGATGAAAATAATTAACTTGTTAGCTCCTGGTGTCCCTAATACAGGGCGGGGCCGAGGGGCGTGTCTCTGCAGTTCTGTCCATTGAATGAAAGACCACACCTGCAAAACACTACCAGTTGGTGAAAGCTTTTGTCTTCCTTTTAATCTTCCTGCTTTAGATCTGCCTGCACATTTTTCTCAGTGCTCCATGCTGACTGCTGCTCTCACTGTTCAAAATAATAGGAATCCACCGTGAATAATGTGTTGGGCCTCTGTGTAGAGTACAGCGATCACAGCCTAAACAAGACATGGTTTGTATTCCATTAGATAGATTTTGAAAGATTGTCTGCTAAACCTCACTCCTTTTTTTCTCTGGCAGCCTCACTGCCAGGTGAGGTTGTGATGATGTTGATGTTGTGTGATACTAAGCTGCACCGGCTTCCACAGGCTCAGCCAGTTTTCGGAAGCACTCAGATTTGGGAATTGCTCTGGCCAGTGTCAGCTGACCAAGGTCTGTCTTTCTGCCAACAACATTTCGTCTGGCACTGTGAGGGTCACTTTAAATGTAGATGGGGGTCTGGTGGGTGTACCTTTATAGCTAAATCAGTATTTATTCTAAGCATTGATTTTACCAGTAATTTCATCTGTCGTTCCTGCGTGAAACAAATTTAGGGCATCACTGGTTGACACACAGATTATCTAAGACTAATTTACTAAAATTTAGAATTTGCTGATTCTAAATGCTTCTCCATATTCTTATAGCTCCTGGCTTAGATGGTCCTGGGGTCTAAAGCTATCCTTGAATCCAAAAGAAATGAGCAGTAATAACAACTGATTGAGACCAATATCTTTCAATGTTCCAAATGTGATAATGCTATTCCAAAATGTATTAGCCTACGTGTTGTATTGAGTGCCTGTGATTCCTTGCTAATTTTTCTAAAAGATTCATTTTTGCTGTCCCTTTGCTTCATCCTTTACTTAGTTATAAGCTGTGTCAGTTATGGAGTTAAAGCATTAGGTATCTCTTTTAATTATCAGTTTTAGTCCTAATTCATTTTACTCCAGGCTGGAATCAGATTGAAAACACAGCTGCAGAATTCCAGCAGGAGTAGACTAATTTAAGAACTAAGCAAGTAATGTTTTAAAGGATTTTGTTACAATAACAATAATTTAGCCATGAACAGAGACTTACCACCATTCCTTACAAAAAACAAATTCAGAAAGGATCTGAATCTGACAGTTTGCCTATTTGCCTGGCAGAACTGCTTTTTAAGAGCTGTTTGCTTTCCAGAAACACAGATGAAAGCTCACCAGTTCTCCGAGCATTGACAAATAGTATATGATTTCACAACCTTTTCTCTCAAAGTGATTGTAAACCACGTTCTTTCAATCCAAAATGAAAATTAAAGTATAAAATGAAAAAAATCAGCGATTGCATTAATGCTGCAAAAGTGGAAAGGACTCTAAAGAAGCTTAATTTAATTCTTCTGTTTCAACAGTTTTTAATTGGATTTTTTTTTCACCATTTGGCAGAATGCAGAACGACTCATCTCAACACAAACGCAACATGTTGAGCCCTGATTCATAAAAGCTGTTCACTTTAGATTTGGGAAGGGCCAAGTAAGACACTTAAGACTTTTGCAAAAAGGGAATATCTGGAATCAGTTGGATCACCTCAGCACAATCAGGCTCACACTTTAACTGCATACAGTAGTTGTTAGTCTGTCTCGACAGTCCCAGAGCTCAATAACTGACACATTCTCATGGTGCTGGTTCCAGACTCCCACAACCCTTCGTGAAAGGGGTTCTTCCTGTTCTTGGCTTTAATTGGTTTCCACATAGTTTCCACTTATACCCTCTGGTTCGTGTTTCACTGTTCAATCGGTAGAATCTCTGCTGTGTTGACTTTGTCAATGCCTTGGATTCAAGGATTCTGAATAGTATTAGCAGGTCTCCTCACAGTCTTCTCTGTGCAAGACTAAAAATGATTTAGCTCCTCCAGCCTGTCATAAACATCGAGGCTAATATCATAGGATCATGGAACCCAACCTGCACTCAGGAACATGCCTTTGTCATTTGAGCTGTTCTGGAGCCTCGTCCTCTCATTTCCCCTGTGTTTGTGCTGTCATCATGGGAGCAAAAGTATTTCACCACCAACCAGAGATTCTACAATGCAAATGTGTAAAACTAACTAACTGGGGTCTCAAAATGTAATGCAAGAGAAAAAATATCATAGTGTGTTTATCTGGATTGTCACATTTTAAAGAGTACAACCAGACAGCTTTGTATTTTTGATCACACAATTTCAAGTAATAGAAGTCGGACAATGGATTTACTGCGAGCGCAACAAACTGTTAATGTTAAAATGAGCTCAGAGCAATGCAGGAGACTGCAAGCGCTGTCTCAGATAATTCCCCCTGGATTCTTTCATCCCAGATTGAGAAGCACGAGTCTAGAACACAAAAAAATAATTCAGTAATAGTGTCATCAACACTGTAAGACTGACGTATCTTTATGTTCTCCCTTTTGCAGTTGGCTCTGGGACAACCACACGCCTCCCAGAGTCAGAAAGGTGCAGAGGGCGAACGCCCCAAGTCGGTGGGGATCCTCAGTGGCCAGGGCTTGTCTCCTCTGGGCCGGTGGATGCTGCACACCAAGAGCCGAGCAGCTAACACCACCTCCTTGGAGCTGCCTTACCGCTCACCACTGCCCTTCTCCAAGCAGGAGTTCTGGGAGATGCTGGGCAGCGACCTCCGGCCTGACCCGGTGTCCCGTGTGAAGCGGCGGCCCATCGTGAAGACGGGCAAGTTCAAGAAGATGTTCGGCTGGGGGGACTTCTACTCCAACATCAAGACGGTGCGTCTCAACCTGCTGATCACCGGCAAGATCGTGGACCACGGCAACGGCACCTTCAGCGTCTACTTCCGCCACAACTCCACCGGCCAGGGCAATATCTCGGTGAGCCTGGTGCCCCCCGTCAAGGCAGTGGAGTTCGACCTGGAGCGTCAGAGCGTGGTGCACCCCAAGGACTCCAAGATCTTCAACTGCCGGGTGGACTACGAGAAGGTGGACCGCAACAAGAAGACCTCGCTCTGCAACTACGACCCTTCCAAGACCTGCTTCCAGGAGCAGACACAGAGCCACGTCTCCTGGATCTGCTCCAAGCCGTTCAAAGTCATCTGCATCTATATCTCCTTCTACAGCACAGACTATCGCCTAGTGCAGAAGGTGTGTCCTGACTACAACTACCACAATGAGATGCCATACCTCCCATCAGGATAGGGGAAAGGGCACTACGGAGGTCATGCAGGGGGCAGGGACATTAAAGAACTTGGTTTTGAGATTTACGTTACTTGTTGACCAGTGGCTAAGTAGAAGGATGTACCAGGAGAGGTCTTCAGCATTGGTCAAGGATAAAACTCTTTAAAAGTCTTTTATTATGTGCAGAGCTGCCCTGCACTTTCTGTCCATCCAAGTTATGCCCAGTCCTACCAGTCTCTCTCCTTTACTGATGCTTTTAATGTAACTACACAAAAACAGACTTCAAATTCATGTATTCAGAGATAGAGGGGCCAGGCTGTTCTCCTAAGAAGAAATCAAATTTACAGCATGTTAAAAGATTTTCTGTAGTCATATAAAAACTATAAATTCCAATGAATTCCAAACAAAGGATGCCCAGTTTTAAAGAGAGCTATTTTGAAAGTTGAAAGTGTTGTTTGAGATTCCTTTCTATTTCAATCAATATTAAGGCTAAGGCAAAACGTACAAGATAAGAAGGGTGCTTGAAATGATCCTGAGCAGCTTATAAAAGGGAATTCAAATCCTTAATATGTTTTACCACCACGGATCTCTCAACTCATCCAGTTTAATCCATCCTCTTCATTAGTCTCTTGGATTACCAAAATTAAGAATTCACTTATTTAGCAAGGACTGGAATTTCACACCTATGCACCAAAACTGGGAACAGCATTAATAATTACTCAGATGTGGTTTGCTAGGAGGCGTCAAAAATGATTGATATGTGGTATCATATGCACTGATTTTCTTATGTATTATTTGTCATGTTTTTACAGTTTGCAATCAAGTGAAAATATTTTTTAAGGTTGATTTGGACCAACAAGTCTAAAAAATGCAGTTATATGCAGCTCTGAGCAGCTGAAGCCTCTGTTCCTTTAAAGTGTAGAGTAGTCTAAACGAAGTCTTCCAGTCTTCTTTAATTTTAAACAATAATTACACAGAGAATTGGAATCCCTCTAACTTCTACTTTTGGTCAGCTCGGGAAAAAAAACTAAACAAACTCGAGCTTTCCCTACAGCCTCAGTGCAGTGTGATTTAAAATTGACTCTATGGGATGCTGCTCAAAGTAAAAAAATTGGAGAAGGGTAAATACCTGGAACCAGTACCCGACATCCTTACAGATATGGGATCACGAAGTGAATGATCAAACAGGGACTTCAGCTGCAAGAAGGTGTGACAAAGCTCTGAAACTACAGTGTGTGGCGGTGGGGTCTCTGGGCACAGTAGCACTTTGTAGGTACAGTATGGTCAATATCTATTCATTTCTGTTGCTACTCTATGTGCATCTAAAGCTGTAATTGATCTTCATTAAGCTGCCTCCAACAGCAAGAGGATTTTTTTTTTGCATTTGAAAGATCTGTTTTGTTGTTAGCGTGGCATATGGTTCTTAAAATGTAAAGAAGTACGTGTTGATTCCCACGTGTTAAATGGATAAAACTGAACAAATAAAAACAAATGTAGACATCAGAGGAGTCTGGTAAAACATAAGCAGATTGCACAAATGGTAACACCATTCCAAACATTAAAATTATTTTGTTAAACTCCCCCCAAAATTCTTACTCCAGATTTAATTTTCCTCCATCCATCCCTTTTCTAACCACTTTATCCAATACAGGGTCATGGGGGAGCCAGATCCTATCCCTGCAAGCAGCAGGTGCAAGGCAGGGTACGCTCTGGACAGGACGCCAGTCCAGGGCAGACACACACACACACTCACGCCAGGGCTTATTTTCCCAGAAGCCATTTAACCTACCAGCATGTCTTTGACTGTGGGAGGAAACCAGAGCTCCCAGAAGAAACCCACATGAAGAAAGAAAGGAAATATACACTCCACACAGAAAGTACCCAAGGCAGCAATGGTAACCACTGCACCACAGTACCTCCCGTTAAATTATATGCGTGTTCAAAATACACATGAACTGCAGGGAGAAACAGTGACGGAGCTGATGGAGGCTACCTGTAATCCCAGGGCAAGTGTTTTCATCTTGCAAATGTTTGGATTAACTAGACTGCCTATGAAAATTATAGTATTAAACTCTCCAATGCATCACTTTAACCATCAAATTCACTGTTGTCAAACTGATGGCCATATTCACAAAATCCTTTCTACTGTGCTACTCATTTACTGTACCTTCTGATGCATAAAGAAAATGATGATGTGAAGATAAATTGAGTAACTATTAAATCAAATCTAGTTAGATCCAATCTTGTGTCTTTAGGAGTACACAACTGTTTTGAAGTGTTCTCCTGTGTAATCTTTTCTTAAGAGCAAGTTAAAGGTGTCTTTACTGGTTTCAGCTCTAACAATTTTAATGCTTGCCTACAGAAGAGCATGCTCTCCTCAGGTCCTTGTTCCTGGCAGGAGATCTGAAATGCTCGAGTGTTATAAAGCAGTGGAGTGGCTGATATTGCTAGAGAGAAAGCAGCAAGGTAGGGAGATTTGTATTGAAAACCCTTCAGGTAAAACAAGGTTATTCCATTTAATTCACTTGAATCTGATAACTGCCACTTGTTAGACTGAGTGAGTGGTAAATAAATTAGAAGAAATATAATTAAGAGTTAAGTATTAGTAGCAATCAATATTTATTACGGTCAGTATACTAGTGATTAACCTTGTTGTAGGTACAGGGTGACAATGGTTTTTTCTGTAGTTGGCTGTCGCCTCCGGAATTTACATTCAAGGTGTGTTGTAACCAAGTGTAATGACAACTGTTAAAGGAGAAGAAGGGAACATATTTTGTCCCCATTATTTTGAGTCAGCTTTGTGTAGTGGAAAAATATTTAAACTGAACAGCTAATGTCTCAGTCTACAGTAGTTGTAAAATAAAACTATCATCCTCACTGGTTCTATACCAACAGCATTCGGAACGTCTTTCAATAAAATAAGAGATGAGGCACTTTAATTAAGGAAGGCTGGCTTTGTTCCCTCAACTGTTTGATCAAGTGATAATAAGCCCCGTTTCAATTAAACACTTTTTTAATCAATATGAAATGAAAATCGAAGTGCCTGGCTTTGTGCAAAAGCAGGCTTTTCAGCAAACAACAGGTGCATTGTCTGCTGTCAATGTACATAAATACAACCCTGTGGTGTTCAGTGAGCAGTGCCAAGTCCCCTCCTCTCTTAAAGTTCAGTATTAATTGCAGATACTCAGAGCTCCACTACCATTAGGATGGCAGCCTGTGCTCAATTTAGAGCTTTTGCCTTCCTTTAAACCTATGATGAGCGATGCTCATTAAAAAGCTGCACAATTATTGACCAAGCAAAGAAGTGTGAATGTAAGTTCACTGAGATGCACGTACAAGCAGACCATTAAAAATCAGAATGATGGCAGAGACGAATATTCTTTGTGCAGATCAGACGTGGTGTTCTCAAACCAGGCTCTTCATGATTAATTTAATCTTTTTTCAACATGTATGTACTGTAAAATAACAGCACAACATTTATGTAACAAGACAATCAAGCCAAAAGGAAAGGCTCGGAAAAACACATACTGTGGTGGTGGGGGCTACACAAGCACATCTGAAAGATGGAAGAAAGCTCCATCGATCATGTTGATGCAGTTTTTGCATTAATAAAACATGCTCCTTCCATGACACAAAGGAAATAGTCTTCACCCTACTTTGTTTTTTTGTCACTGTGCACAGAAGAAATTGCTCCTGAAGAGCACCAGGATCATTCAAGGTCTTATTGGCACAGTCATATCAATCACATCCGAAAGCACGTTATTTGCAGGACACTTTCAAAACCCTTGCAGTAAAGTGCTGGGTACACCAGAGTGCATCTGTGGCAGATAAAGAAAAGACTGGGAGCATCCTTCATCTGGGACCACCGTCATGTTTGCAGAACATAATAGAAATAACACTTATTGGTCAATAATTACTTGGTGATTTGTTTAAAATAAGTCAGAGATCACAGTGTTTAGGACTAAAATCTAAGTGCTTATCAGTCATCAAGCACTAGAGTTCTCAGTAGATGACAAGTTTTGCCAGTCATTAGAAACAGGTGACGTTTGAGACTAACTGCATTGGGGTTCCCCGGGACCAGGGCTAGAAACCTGTATTCTAAATCCTGCCTCGCACTCGATGCTTCCAGAATAAGCTGTAGCCTGCCACGACCCTGATTTTGATCTGTGCTCAGTTTCAAATGATGCTGGAAAAAAAAAGAGAAGAAAGCTTTTCTTGTTGTACGCGAACATTAAAAATGAGTTAGAAAAAAGGTCATTCTGAATCTCTTTTTGTCTGGAAAAGCACAAAAAACTTTTTTCTTTTGTCCATATTGTACACTCCAGCTCCTTTAAGTCATCGGTAGGTTTTTTATAATCTGTGCTACATAAAAGAAATGACACGTTCTAACCCTCCATTGCATCACTTAGTCCTTTAAGAAGCCACTGTAATTTAACAGAATGATTCTGCAGTTTGTATTGACAACAGAATCAGTAAACTGGGAAATGAATACTTGAGCACAGACTGATCCTGACTATAAATAGGACCCAAGGCAAGGCAGTTCACTTTCCTTCAGGAACAAATGAGTGCAGCTGGAGAGAATTTCATTATACCACTTTTGTAACTGTTGTTTTTAAAAAAAAACATTTTACTGACAGCCCTAAGGCCACACTGCCCTCTTGCTGAACTCCTGAGACTCTGTACAAGGTCTCATTCTTTAATATGATGTTTTATCAGACTCCTTCTGACTGGGAGCATTAAGAGACAGCCTAAACGTCATGGTTCAGATACAGTGCCTGGTCGTAAATGACAGCGAGAATCTGGATTAGCACAGAAAAGATTTGATCGCCAAAGAAAAATAAAACAGCTGCTGGGAGACATCTCAATTAATACACTTTCTGAGGATTATGTTACAAGCACAATACAGATATCACTGAAACAGTCATAGGCTTACTGCCCTTTCTGAACTAACCAGGATTGGAAAGGGGATTATCTGACCTTTACTGAAGTATCCCAGAGGCTTGGCTTTAATACAGCCCTGCAGTTCGATTAATCATTCTCTCCCCATCTTTGCAGTGAAGCACCTCTTCCTTAGGCTATGAACTGTGGCTCCATCAAAGATCTGAACAGTGGTTGTCGAAAGATGCTATTAGGTTACCGGAAGGGTAAAGGCAAAGAGCAGGGCCAGCCGGACACGCTTACTTCCCTTGAATCCTCACCAGAGCAGGTTATGTCCTGGAGCAACGGGCAGCCAGGAGAGGAAGCCAGAGGCTGTGACTTCCCTTACAGGTGGACGGAGTTGCGCGGTGGGTCTGTGAGTGGCAGCACTGAAACCAGTATAAATAATAATAATAATTGCTTACATTTATATAGCGCTTTTCTGGACACTCCACTCAAAGTGCTTTACAGGTAATGGGGATCCCCTCCACCAGCACCAGTGTGCAGCCCCACCTGGGTGATGCGACGGCAGCCATAGTGCACCAGAACGCTCACCACACATCAGCTATTAGTGGGGAGGAGAGCAGAGTAATGAAGCCAATTCATAGATTGGATAAACTGCCCTAATCAACTGCTATACTCACAAAATAACCCACTGCGGCATCTGTCCGATAACGATGACCTCCTATTTGGCTTGTCAACGTCCAGGAGCGTCTGTCAATAAAAAGTGAACCCCCTCTTGGTTCTGAATAAAATTCTATTTGAAATCAATAGCAACATAGTGATGTTTTTCTGTAGATGGATATACTGTGGACATATGTTGAACTATGGAACGGTTGAGTTCATTTTTACCAGCGACCAATATGTTAGGAGTTTTTTTTAAACATCCATGTTTTGTCTCTCTGAAAAGACCATGCTTGCCTGTCACACGTAAAGGGTATGCTGTTTCAATTCCTGTCTTGCTGATCCAAGCATCAGCTTCCTGTTATTGAGTTTTTTACCTTCAGGGGTGGGAGTTGACTGGCAGGTGTGGTGCGGGCAATTCCAAACTGGAGCGAGAAAGCTCTGAAACTCCAAACTCCTCCTTTATAAGTTCTCTGAACACATTTGAGCAAACTGCTCCTGATATGAATAATATTTTCCTGCGAATTGGCTCCTCCTGGAAACTCACTTGTTCAGAGCTCACGTTAAGCCCTGTAGCTGAGAAATTCGTTAGTCATTAGTCAGCTGTGATAAGGATTCCCCAAGCAGTGGCACATATTTGGCTCAGCATTGCCAGTGCTGTGTGGCCCTGAGCTGACCTTTGAGATAGCAGAGTTCTTAGTACGATCCAAACAACATGCAGCCAGCAGTCTCTAGAATTAAAAGTGAGCTGATGAACAATTGATTGTTTCCAACTGGTGGGGTATGAAAAGAAAAACAACTTGAAATCAAAATTTTACTTGGGAATTAATTTATACTGACAGCAAAAAAGAAACTCCAGAAAGGTTTAATGTAATATGATAAATGAAATCTGTTCACATTAGAGAGTAAAAAATGTTTTGCCTGCATGCAACATCATAATCATTAAATGTATATTTTTGAAGACACAATATGCAAGTACAACAAAAACTGACTCATCAATCCAGACAAACACAAGGAAACACATGTATTCCATCAACAGAAAACAGAATAAAATAAGAAAAAGGCTGAGTCAAATCAAGTTAATTCTAAAAACCATTAAGCCCTATCCCATTGCAAATTTTCCAACTAGAATTAGCAAAAAAACCTTCAAAATAATAATTGCTGCTCCGAATGTACTTCAATCGACACAATGAAACATAGATCTGGCAGAAGAACCTCACTACCTCATCAAATTAAGCTTCAACTGTTCTCAATGTCATTATTCACAGCCATTCCCGGTGAATAATAAGGAATATTGTACAACATTATATCAGTCGATTATTTCACATCGAGCCAGCATGGTGGCACAGTGCAGGGGCCCTGGGTTTGAGCTATCCGTGTGGAGTTTACAGTATATGCTCTCCACATGTTTGTGTGGGTTTCCTCCAGGTGCTCAGGTTTCCTCCCACAGTCCAAGGACATACTGGTACTGTAGGTTAATTGACTTCTGGGAAAATTGTCCCTGTGTGAGTGTCTGTGTGTGCCCTGCAATGGAGTGGCATCCTGTCCAGGGTGTATCCTGCCTTGTGCTCATTGCTCGCTGAGATATGCTCCAGCTACCCTGAATTGGAAGGAGAGGTTAGACAATGGATGAATTTCACATTGATACATTACAATATATACTAATAGACTCATTTGATGGTCATCTGATGAGCTGTTAACATTTCACGTGGAAAGATAGCTGGCTTGTGAAAGCTGAACTGATGGCACAGCTTTATTTTTTATCTAAGACCTTTAATTTTTTTTAAGTACTCATATTTCAATATCAGTTGATGTTTTAGCATTTCAGACACTTTTTTATTTACCCATTGCATACTAAATTAACAATTAAAGTACATGTTACCAGTGGCTTTCTTTTATATAATTAACTGTTGCAGACTCACTATGAAATTGTTCTTCATCTTCCTTTAAATAAGTAACAACTTCTGACCTGCAGCTAACAAATCAGTCCTACAAAAGATCATTCTTCTTGGATCCAGGGTCACCACAGAAGTTTCTGATTTTCACAATCTGCTTCATATATTAATTACTGGAAATGGATTTACCAAAAGACTAATTAATTTCTGCTGCTTTTTAAGTGGCATTTGGAAGTGAGGTGATGGTACTGCAGGTGCTTAGAGCAAAGGGATATAATAACAATACACAGTATCAAAGCCAGATAGAGGGGTTGATGTCAGAATGTGTGAGGTTGTGCTCCAAACAGCAGTGTATCTCTGGACAAGGAGATTATGCAGTAAGGGTGACACATATACATGTCCCATTCAGCATTTTTCATGTACTGCAGCTTTGCGTTAGGATGCAATGCATTTAGGGATCCTATGTGGAAGAGGAATTGATTGAAGTAAATCCAAAAACATATCCAAGAAACGAAAACCAAGCGTCAAAGTAACCAAAGAAGGTATAAAGCCAAGTCCAAACCGTAATCCTAGGATCGAAGTCAGTAGAGGAAACACAAACCGTAGCCAGGAAAACACCAAAGTCGAAGAGGAATCGCAAACTGGAAGAGTAACTCAATAGGAAAGACCAATACTGAGCGAGGAGGCAAAGGTAACCTGGGTTTAAGTATACTAAACGGTGGAGGTGTGGCGGTGAGTGAGGGATCTGATTGGTTAAGAGCTTCTATGTCTTTGCTTGTTGTGTCCGGAAGACATGACCGTAACACCAGGATAAGTTCCGGTCACAAGAGTCACCAAGACTTGTAAAGACTTTAGCCATCTAATACTAGTGTACACCTAAGGTATGTACCCATTGCCACCGGAAAAAACAAAAGCATAGACAGCCAAACTGAATAAAGCACAGCAAGAGTTCTCCATTTTCCTTTTGATTTCTGATCACGCTCCCTGACTTTTAAGATGTACCTGACATTATGTGTTCTCAGTTTCTTAATTAAATCCCAGACAACTGTTAACGAGGAGATGAGTTCAAACATTCAGCTCACTAGATTCTCTAAATGAGATTGATTAGGGTCTAGCTGTTAGAATTAAGAAGACATAGCTAGTGTTTAATAAAAGACCAAGACTCTGCCCGGGGATAACCCTGCTGAGGCGATGAAGGAGAAGACAGAAAAATAACATGGAAAGCAGTTCAGAATCTGGCAGCACAATAAATGGCCCAAATAACTGTTTCAAATGCGAGATCATGTTTTGTGTCAGTCTTGGGAAAACCTGTAATTCCTATTTTTACTGTTGTACTTGCTCGAACAAATTGCTGTACAGAACATAGATCTATAGTATTTATTGATAAGGTGTATAGACTAATAATCTTCAAGTTCATTGTTCTCTCTAGTACTTTTCTCTGTATATTTTCTCTGCCTCACCAATCAATGGAGTCCTTCCAAGAAACTCCTCCAGATAATAAGTTACACGACTCTATGAGTCTGATTTTACCACAGATCACACAGTTTAATGTATCACAGCATGAAAGAACTGTGCTGCATCTGTCAAAGAACACATGGAACAGATTCTGGACCGGCTTCAGCATGAGTGCAGTTTGTGCAAAAACTACCAATTTGAGCTTGAATTCCACAAGCAATTGGCTAAACACCATTGAGGCAGTGGTTCTAGTTCTGACAGGTCATGTACTCCTACAGTGCAACATATGTTCTTTCATGCACATTTTTGTTTGCACAAAAAAAAAAGAAAACTTATTGACAAAAACAGCATGTTAAGTCATTTTGGAGGTACAGGTGACCATACATTAAGAATTGCATTCTTGGAAGACTTCTAAACCTTGAAGACTTCAATTATAACCAGCCAGGAAACACCATTCTTTTAAACCAGAAGATGTATCTACTGTAGCTATACTAATCTGGACTGATTTCAGTGCAGAAATACCTTTTTCTACAATGGGAGCTCTTGTTACTTTTTTATTGAAACCTGAATATACAAAAGGCTTTGGGAAAAAAAACTCAGATCCAAGATAAAAACTTGGATAAAAACTGAGAGAGTTAAGTGAATTAATTTGCTGAAATGTTAGTGTGGCATTGTTTCATCATTAATGAACAAATGTCTGAGAAAAGAGTTTGAATGTTATGTGTGGTGTAGGTCGTGAGGCTTTTTTAAATCTGGGACACCTACTCTACATACATGTATACTGTACATGTATCTGATGTGCTTACCCTTATACACAAGCACATGGAAGGTGTAACACAAACCTACACCTGAGATCATATCCCATTTGATGTTAATCTGGTATCCAAGACTGCAATTCTGTAGGGTTTTTTAGTATACATTCAGCATGTACAATATGCTTATGAGGGGATTCTGGGTACTGAGGCTTCTGAGATGTAATGCTTGGGAAAACACTCCGATTGATCTGTTGGCTGTGTATTGTATTTGATCACCATAGTATGCTGTTCTACTCCAGTCTGCCTGCCCCTACTGCAAGTGTCTGCCTGTCTTTATGTGTGTGGCTTCTTCCCCTGTTTGAAATAGGTGTCAGGTGGAAATATAGTCCCCTATATAACCCAGTGTGCTGCTGAGGTCTTGTGCAGAGCACACCAGTGAAGAAGCAATAAACCTCAGGCTTGGAGTCAGATTATTGCTTGAAAGATGCTGGCGATCTCCAGTGCTACAGCACATCTGTTGCAGTAAAGCCTCATCTTACTTTTCAGTCCTGTCTATGAATACAAATAATCTCAGCAAAAGTCCTGATGAAAGATATGGAAACTTTTCCAGAAATTAATGTGGCTATTCATAAATGCATTATGAATACATTTTAAATTTTGTCATAATGATGTGTGAGATCAATGCACTCAAGCCTATAAAAATTCAATCAGTCCTAAAGATTACAATTCACAACATACAGGTCCCCAGAGAAACATTTTATACACTTCTACAAAACAGGCCTTGCTTAAATCATTGCTGTATTCAAGATCTGTTATTAGTCTTGTTTTAAAGCACTTTCTATTAGTTTAAATGAATCTCAAAAGGGCACTCAGGTTCCCTTTTGAGATCAATCTAAACTAATAGAAAACACTTTAAAAAAGGACACACTTTAAAAAGAGAAAAAGAGAGTATGGATGAGGACATTGGAGTCTTTTGTATTGTTTCATGAATATGGATACTGTGAAGGAGTCATTGTTCACTCTGAGATGACAGCTGCTGGACATGTTTAGCCACAATGAACAATAAGATGCTTCCAGAAGCCAGGAAGTCTTTCAAATGAATATTAGCACTGGGTGGACCGCATTTGAATCTCTTTCAAAACATGACAGGCACATCAGAGTAACCTGGTTAAAAAAACATTTATTTTTCATCATCTACTGAACAAAGGAAACATCTCTGTCACTTTACGGTTTGTGGAGTTTTTTTAAGAAGAAGCAGGTGCTATGAATTATGGGAATGCAATTACTAATTAGCTCTTGCCAATTCACAACAACAGAAGGTAGAACCACAAAAAACCTTTTAATTCTGCTTTGCATTTATAAAGCCCATATTTACAGCTGTTACACCCTTACTGGGGCTCCTCAGCGTGATGTAGCTAACTTGGACAGCCACAACAGGCTTACAAGGAACTTAGGAAAAAAGATCTTGCAGGACTGTGGTGCTTTTAAAGAACAAGAAGTTGCCATGCATTTTGCGAGAGCAAATATGAATGATCTCTGACAATTTTTTTGACAACTTTGGAAAGAACATAAGAATTATTACAAATTAGAGGAGGCCATTTGTACAGTACCTGCATTCAAACAGTATACGAATACTCAATCCAATGATTTCATCCAGCTCTTTCTTCAAGGAGGTTAGCCTTTCCATTAATTACAAAAAATGTTGAATACCAAACTTAACATTTTAAAATCTAACTGAATGTTTTAATATTTGAGTTCACTATGCCCAGAAGTCAATGTTTACTTAACTTGTTTATCTTATTTTTCAAAAAGCTTCACAACAGACAAATGATCTCCAATATGTTCTAAATCAAACCATGAAAGTAGAACAGACAAAAAACTTTTTTTCACCATAGTAAAACCTTTTTAAAGAACTGTTGTCATAAACCAATAATAATAACAATTGCACACAGTACATTTGCTACATTATTATTATTTTTAACAATTTTGAGAAACTTTCTGGTTGTGCAAGCAATATCATTCCAGGTCGAGTTTTCATCAAGAATTATGTAGAATTTTTTATATTTGTCCAATTCATCTCAAATTTGTGTTCACGCTAGTACAGTAGATACATAGGGCAAGGTCTAAAAGGAATTTCAGCGGTTTTTTAGGGCCACAACTTGAAAAAAATCAGTTTCTTGTAGAACTATCACTCAATATGTCTATTTAGATTCCAGCGTACCAGTGCCTTTTCCATGACTTGGTGTAGCCAACTGTTTAGATACTGAGATATTTAATTCTGGTTCACATTCAGTATACTTACTTAAGTACTGTACTTTGATCAGATATACACAATATTTGCATTTTCAAAAGTAAATAAATCTATTTATGTTTGTGTACACAAAACAGAATCAGATGTCTGTCTGTATACCATATTCTAAAATTGTGAAACTGTCAGAACTAATTAATATTAGAACTTTCTTTAAACTGTTCTGTGAATTGGTTTCCTATATATAACCATGTGTAGATCAATGAGTGTTCAATTAAATCAGAACAGGTATCGCTGAAGTATAGTATAACATACAATATTGATCACAACTATTGATTTAGTAAAATATCTTGTTTCAGATACATTTTTCTGTAATTGTACTGCGTGTCTGTAAGCATTGCTGATTTTTTAGATCTTGAACCAATGGCATTTAATGAGGCTAAGTACAAGATGTTACATGCAGGCAGCAAAGACTTTGCATTTTAAATATGAGAAGAGGGGTATTGAAGTAGAAGCACTGCATAAAAAAGATAAAGGGTCTATATTTACTCATCACTCTCCACTATCAAACATGGACAAAATTAAAAAAAATTATTGCAATGCTTAAGATATAGTTATAAAGTATAATTTATGTTAAATTTAACCTCCTCCTTTTTTTATGGTTATACAATTGTTTGAGTTGACATTATCTGGAGTACTGCAAGCAATGTTGGGCACAAACTACAAGGGAGCAATTGCTGCTGTGGAGGCAGTTCAATGGACACAAGCAGTCTGATCCTTGCTTTGAAATAAGGGGATTTGTTTTCAGCTTGGATCACACAAATATTACACAAAGACATGGTTCAAAGATTCAAAACCCAAAAAGATATTTATCAAGTCAATTTTGGGGACTTCTTCCAGAACGCAAGGAACATTGGGAGATAGAGATCTACAGTAAATTAAGTGTAGATGCAACCTGAGTACACATAATCTTAAATATGCTGTGTGAGTATCAAATGAGTATCAGTTCCACACAACACTGGAGGAGTAACAGTTTGTGTTCTTCAGTAGGGTTGAGAAACTCCTTTAGTGTTTTTCTTTTTTCAACACAAATTACTTTTATATAGTCACTCTATTTTGAACCATCAATTGTGAAATTGTGTCTCTCCTGGACCACAGTTCTCTCCTGGAGACAATTGAAGATCCTGTATGTGCCACTGACATGCTCATCATGCCATATCTGAGCAAGGTGCCTTGTGGTAGACTGAAGGGCCACTGAAGAAGGCACTTGACATGTAAAATCCTAATCAACTGTGCACCACCACTGGGGTAACCCTAGTTATAATTCTATAGCATTCCTGAGTCTAATTTTAAAAGATAATTTATCCAATTGTAACCATTTAATTATTTTTTCTTAAAAATACACAGAAGCACCACTTCTGCACTGCCTGAGAGTGCACAGGTGGAACAGAACACATGCTGGTGGATGGATTTTTTTCCCAAAACAGTGTATAAGATACTGTATTATTTTTTTCTGTGAATTAACAGAACCTGTTCAGCATGGGAGACTTTTAATAACCTAGGTGTAGTAAGTGGCGCTGGTGGACCAGTAGGTGGTGCTCTTGTCCCTGAACCAGAATTTCCAAACCAGTGTCCCATAAAGTAATTGCAAAGACTGTGTAGGAAGAGCCTTGGCGAATAAGGTGTAACAGAACACATGCTGGTGGATGGATTTTTTTTGCATGCTAAATGCTCATGTAATTAATACATTTTTCAAGTAATTATAATTATTATAATTATAACTGATGTGCGTGTCATTTCTTTTCATGCTTCATTTTGCATTTTCCCAACCCAGTGTATAAGATATAAATTTTTTCTGTGAATTAACAGAACCTGTATAAAATGGGAAAATATATATTAATGAAACCACACTATCCTCGTGAAGGTAACTTGGAATTGATTGATTTTCATCTTTTTAAACAAAACACAGCCAGGGAATAAAACCTCATATATATTCAGGTCCAGTTAATTCCCCTACATTTTTAATTTTTGTATGTCACAAACGACATACAATCCACACAGCCACTGTAAGTGGTTTCATGCTTTGGCATTTTAATTGTCCTCTTTATAATGCTTTCTAATCCCTCAGGAAATAAAAAAAAGGTTAAAGGAATCTTGGTGGCAGAAAATGTTTCACCTTCTGTCTTCAGTTTAAACCAGAGAAGTAAATAAAAATACTTTCAGCGTGTAGAGAAATAACACTCTCGTTACACAGGGTCTTGATTTGTTGCAGGATATAGATTTGAACAGTGTGAATGGAGGCTACAGAAAAAACAATTAATTTTAATATCATTCTAAATCCATGGCTGAATTAATCATAATTACATAACAAGGATGGAACACCCATCTCCTTCTGTTTTCTCCTATAAAATAACCTGCAGCTGTCACTACTAAGCTGACTCAAACAACTGTGCAATGACAATCTTTCATCATTATTATGGCAAATGTTTTGGTTATATTTTATAATGTGTGGCACAAATTAATATAAAAAATCCTATGTGATTGCACATTAAATTAATAAACTATGATGGCTTATTGGCTTCAATTAAAATTTAACATGACTGTATTATAGAACTACTCATATAAGAACAAAATCTAAAAATATGACTATGAACAACTGAAAAAGTAGCAGTAATAGAAGAATAAAGCCAAAGCACAAAATTATATACAGTTTGTATTGGTTTGAAGTTGGGCTATATCACCTCATAAAAGTGTACAATTTAATGTGAACAGATAGCAATGCTACCAACCTTCTGATCTCTGAACCTAAGAAGGGCTGGGCCTGGTCAGTAACGGGATGGGAGACTTTTAATAACCTGGGTGTAGTAAGTGGCGCTGGTGGACCAGTAGGTGGTGCTCTTGTCCCTGAACCAGAATTTCCAAACCAGTGTCCCATAAAGTAATTGCAAAGACTGTGTAGGAAGAGCCTTGGAGAATAAGGTGTTCAATGAAAGTCCTGACTGCTTGGTCCTTAAATATGGCTTCGTAGTGTTCATAAAGAGTAAAAGTACAGTATGAACGCTGGTGTCCTGGTTAATATCCATCATGGGCTCACACTATCTGGGCTTTCTACATTTTCTCCTCAATTCAGCTGGTGAATCGATTTCTCATTCTCATTGAGGTGAACTGCATACAGTATGTACAATCATTTCATATGAAGGTTAATTCTGCTGCACAAAATGATTAATTACTTTGGGCTTCCCTGGGATTCTAATGATAAGAGCTCTGGATGTCCGGTTGCCCATGTGTTGGTGTGCGCAATATCGATGGTGCAAGTTCACACGGTCTCCAGCTCGGTCCTCAGTGATCTGCGAACGTCTGTGAAGATGTCACTTTTCAACTGGGAAATACAGAGAAACATTCGAATTTACGAAGAGTCAACTCTGCACAGCCTTTCACAGCAAACAATTTCAACAAGTGCAGAAACACTGCCCATCTTCAGACACATCCATTTGCATGTTTATTCCGTTATCATGGACCTCTCCGCTCATCCACGAGAATTTAGTTTCCTCCATCTCTTTCAACAGTTCATCATTTTGCAGAGGCTGAAAGTAAGGAATGATGGATGGGCGATCTGGATCAATACACAATCATTTGTTTTCTTAGCCTCTGTAAATGGAGGAATTAAAAAAAACAGGTATGTAAAAATAACCCTGCTTCAACCTTAAATTTCTCATTGATGAAAGCAGATTCTAGGGATGATGAAAAAGTGCAGCCATTGCTAGTTATAAGTCACACTTAATACGTGGAAGTGGGGAAATCGCTGAATGCAAATTAGACTCCAAGAATTAATGTGTAGGATCTGCCATTTGTATTGTTAAGGTTGATTTTCACAGGGCTAAAATTCAGAAGATCCACAGAGCCAGCCAAAAGCAGAGAAGTTCTATTTATCTCCCTTTGCTTTAAAGATGTGCTTTCTGTTCTCTGTTTTCGACAAGGTAGCTCAATAAATAGGTAATCGCGCCTGATTTCACATGTAATCACATTACAATTAACAAAGGTAATTCCATTACCATGGAGAGCTATCAGGGCATGACAAATAAAAACAAGGCTACAGAAACAAAATACTGCTCTCCAGTCTGGAAGGAATGACAGACGGAGACTTGATAAAGGTATTCAAATTCTTGAAAAGTATCGACTTGGTCAGCCCACTGGGTTTGCTTTGAAAAAAGAGCAAGATGGCTCAAGTTGTGAAGAGGCCCTTTTAAGACAAAGATTGGTGGGTGTCTGGAACAAGACACTAAGCCATGTAGTTGAATCTGATTCCCTTGTGGCCTTCAGGAAATGACTAGATAAACCAATCAATAAATTATTAGAAACTGGACAAAAATAGTGGGTCAATCATAATTCTCTTTTGTTTACTCATGCTGTTTTTTATAGGGGGATATTTCACTTTCACTGCCATTGAAATGTCCTTTAACTATACCTTTGCTTTCCTGTTACAATATCTTCACCTTCAAAAACACAATATAAATTTAACTTTCCCCTAAATGTCAATGCTGGGCTACGTAATTTTTTGCTATATGAATGTTTGCTTGAACGTCGACATAGGTATACCAAAGTGAAAGGTTTGCAAGCTTAAATGATAGTACAGACACAATAAAAACATGGCAAAGGAAGAAACAGGCACTTTAACGCATGGTGCAAGCTGTCACGTCCCATGAAGAGGGGGGGTCCTACTCTGTCCTGTTCCTAGTTTGCCTGTGTTTTGCTTGTCCTTCCGGTGTGTCTTTGTGTGGGGCTATATATTTCTGGGTCACCCTTTCCTCCTCACTCAGCATTGAGGGTTCGGATTCCTGAGACCTGCCTAGCACCAAGTCATCTCCTCCGCGGCCTGAGGGCACAGGTTTCTACCCGACGTCGTCTGACCTCCTGAGCCCGGCCTAACCCCCGTTTTGCCACTACACATTGGGTCTTTATTGCTCTCCTGGCCATTCCCTGGCTTGCCCTTTCGACATCTGTGACACTTCTGGCCTGTCATAGTTGTGTGACGAATCAGCTATTTATTGTTACATATTAACATCTAGTAATCAGAATAGGAAAACAAAAAGTTAAATAAGTAAACTTTCATTAGGGTTTGAAGATTGTGTACACTGTAGATTCTCAACATAACCACAGCAGTGTTATGAAGCATTGCGGATGTACTGTATGAGTCCATGTTTTCTTTTCTATTGTATCTTAGTCACTGGGAAGAAATACCTGAAATCAGACAGAGTAACAATATCCAACCCCCACCCAACAAGTCCAAATTAGATGTCTGAGTCTGTGGTTGATTGCACAAGCATGGTTTTCCATGCTTTGATGAAATGTTTTGGAGATCCACATCTGTACAGTAAATTACTAAACTAGGCTGCTTTTTTTCTTCAATGATGAGCTCAAGAACAACCTGAAAGGAAAACACATTAAGATTGAGTGACAAGCCATGTAGGAGGCAATATCTAGGCTCCATGGCAGCTCCAGCTCTCAGTGTTTGCCATCTGTAATTACGGCTCAGCAAATACATAACAAAGGGATTTGGGGAAAAGTCAAAGGTGACACTTGGTCACAGAATGCAGTAGTGTCATTTCCACTCACCTGGGGATCAGAAAGCCTACAGACAGCAGAAAGACTTTAACCCTGTCCTGTGTTATTAGAAGAACTCTGCCTGACCAAGCCTTATTCAAAGTCAAAATTTTGTCGTCTAGGTACGTGGACCAGGCCTTTCTGAAGCAGCACTGAGAATTGTAAGATTTAGAATTTAATTTTACCTTCAAGCTAAATTTAGCTTCAGCTTTAATTTCAGCAAAGTGGAAAGTGAAAAGTAGGAACTTCCTAACAAAATGGCTGGCGTAGAACAGAGAGGGTTAATTTCAGACATACAGTACAGGTGCTGTCATATAGGATCTGCTTCAAGAAGCACATAATGACAGCTTGTGGTGGTACAAGAAGAATTATAATTTGGTGCCACTTGATTTCTGAAACTGAGGTCTCTCTTATAGCTTCACATGTCAGTTTTATTTTTATAAGACGCCTTTGTTTGTGCATTTCAGAACATATTGCTTTCAGACATATTTGTCAGTTTGGCACTGTTTTCAAACTAAGCAGTCACCAATAATTCTTTTTTTTTATTCTATATGATCCTGCTTGAAATTTCCAAAGATTCTGGGCATACATTCATCTGATCCACCCTCCCAGAAGACCCCCTTGAGCAACATCACTACAGCACCTTACAGGAGGCTCTGCACTGACAGTGAGAGTGGTACATCTTGCACAAGCATCTCTGCTAGCTCAGCTCCCTTTTACAGTCAGAATCCTCTGTATTTTATCCACATGCAGTGAGACTCATTTCAAACACAACAAATGCTATTTACTTGAGCAAAACTTTCAAATCTCTACCTTCTTGCAAGTACATCAGAAAAATCACAAGAAGATTAGTGGGCCTCTATGTAGTCTTGCCAGGGCAGGCCCAGGTTAGCACTGCGCAGATGGACAGGATAATATCCAATCCGGCACTGAAAGGGAAAAGCAAGAGAAAAAAAAAGCATTCTGCATCTCATAAGAATGCAGCATGCAAGCTTGCTTTGCCTCAAAGTCACTCAGCAGGTTTGATGCTGCATAGTCCACACTGTGTGTGGTATCAGACGATATTGTTGCTGTCAGCAGTGCAGGTTTGCAGGTGGCAGGCATGTCACAGGGCAGGCTGAGAGCACACTGTCAATGTAAGCCCCGCCTGTGCCAGTCCCGCCCACCTCTTGTGCAGCCAACTCCAAATTGCGATAAACAGCTGCCTTTATTAAGATTGAATTAAATCTGTTACTGCACCATGTCTATGTGTCACAGAATTCTTCTCTAAACAACATAAAAAATGTGTTATTGGATTTGGAGCAGTGATTGTTGCACAGGGAAGGTGGGCAATGTTTGGATTAAATCTGGGTCTTAGTTCTCAGAAACTACACAAGGGTTGTTGATCCTGGTCTGGGAGACCTCCAAGAAATAGTAGGGCGCTGCAGTAAGTTGCATCGGAAGACCAATAGTTTGGTGCTTAAATTCCCCCAGTATGATGCCAGGGAAGAATGAGACATTAAATGGAGGTCCTGAGTACTTGGTCATTAAAGATCTCACGGCACCTTCAGTAAGAGTAGTGTCGTGGCTCATTTCTGCTCTAGGCAGATACAGCCTGGCCCACCTGTGTTCCCAGCTTCATTGAATCCGTGAAACAATTTCTCACTTCTTTACCTGAATTACTGTGTACTGAGGATCCTGGCACAGAATGAGGACCCAACCTCAGTGGGGGTTGGTGTGCGTAAAGTACTTTGGCATCTCTGTATAAATGCAATGGTAGCATTATTATTAACAAGAACAGTGGGAGGACCTTATCAGAAAACCATCCATCTTTCCACTATCTAACTGCTTTATTCAATACAGGGCTGTGGGGGAGCAGAAACTTCTCCCTGGTAAACAACAGGTGCGAGGCAGGGTACACCTTGGATGGGACGCCAGTCCATCGCCGGGCAGACACCCAAACACGTACACACTAAAAACTGGGGCCAGTTTTCTCAGAAGCCCTTCAGCCTACCAGTAAAAGTATGTCTTAAGAATAAGGGAGGAAACCAGAGCACCCGAAAGGAAACCCACACAGATATGGTGACAACATGCAACTCCATGTAGACAGCACATCCCAGGAATTGGACCCAGGGTCCCATGCATTCAGCAGTGCTATCCTGTGGGCCACCGCGCTGCCCCCTAGACAGGAATATCAGAAAAAATGATTCCTCAATGTATTATACTATTAAGTTATGTGGTGGAAAATGAACTGTAACACTTGGTTATAGACAACTTTTTGAAGGACACTGGCATTCTTCTTTTGTCATATCACGTTAATTAGTGAAGTTTGATGTGTTATGCTTTACAAATAGTTCTTTAAGAAAAGTAGCTGAAGCTTTTTGCATGTCCCAAGAACTTTCTGTCTCAGCAAGAGTTTACACAGTATGTTTTAGTGCAAACAGAGTGGGAAAGTTGTGCTTCTTGCCTGTAGGGGAAGCTCCGTGGCTGTAGGGAGAGTTGCTTACTCAGCAATCCAGCTAAGCTCAACATACAGTACAGCCTCTGTGTCATAATGGAAACTCATTTTTGGCTGAGGATGTTTTTCTTAGTTTTTTACTGCACAACAACGCGGATCTTAGAAGAAGGGAAGGGGGGGCTATTTCATGAAGCTATTGGGGAAGGAGAAGGTCAGCTTGTGGTTGACATGTCATGTCATGACCCAAGGCTAGTTTTGAGATGCAGCTGTATGTTTTGAAGCCTCTCTTCCTTTGAATAATTCCTTTATCATAATATAGTATAATATGTTAATACTCCAATGATCTGATATATCCCCAAATGTCCAAGAAGAAAACCAGATTCCAAAAAACGTCAAAATGTTCCATAAGTTAATTCCAAAACAGCATCATTAAAAACTCAGTGAAATCTACTTGTCAGCACTTGTAAAGCACAATTTTAAATAACTTCTATGCAAATGAGAATATCTGGGCAACACTGTGTTAAGCTAACACTGATCTGCCCGCTGCTACTTCTAGAGATTCCTATTTCTGATAAAGCTCCCACTTCATTCGGTTTTAATAAAGTTAATATTTAGAGTCCTGCTCTTTGGTACACAGAGTATGCAGAAGCCCGCATATATTACAAGGCACACTGTATTGAAAATATTTTTTTTCTCTTTTACTTCATGGCTGGAAGGATATAAATATAATTGTACAGACTGTCCATAAAAGTGTAGGACACAGAAGCTACTGTATGAAGCAAGCCAGAGGACAATTCTTTTTTAAAGATATTTTTTTCAAGTTCTCAACTAAAATGAAATTTGCTCCTCTTGTGAAGAAGCATCCCATTTGTCAGGGTGTGTGTCCTTAAAGGTGCCTGAATGAAGTCTTTGGTTGTCACAGGAAAGTGCTGTGCTCACTGATAATACACCATAGCAAATGTTAGAATGAAAGGGAAAGAAAAGTATTGTTTTCTGATTCATTAAAATAATCAGTAAAGCAAAAAATGTTTCAATGTTCATAACCTATCAATAGCACCGTTCGTTTCAAGTTTTTATTTTCTAGAAGGTACCTACCTTTTAAGAGACGTGCAGCTGATGCAGCTTCTTAATTAAAATGCAAGAGAAAGCTATTAATCATAGTCAGGTTGAATTGCTTTCATTCCATAGCTTGAATAAGCCTTTTTAGTGATGAGGACACACAGGAGAAAATCTGATTCAGGTATTAATAAAGTCGGTGTCGGTGTTTTAGACAAAGTTTAAAGAAAAGTCCCAATTTTTTTATTTGTTTTCTTCAGTAAGTTCTACGGCTTTATCAGAAGGAAGAGGCACAATCTACAGTATATGAGCTGAACTGTCCATCAAGTGTATGTCAACTTGAGAACACCAAAGAGGGAACTGCAACCCAAAGAAATGTCCTTTGCCCTTTGGCCCCAACATGACAGCTTCTGCATCAGGCCCTGCGTGGTGCACATACCCAAAGTTCTAGATCTGCTTTGTGTTTGTGAGCTGTGCTTGGTGTTGTGCCAGGTATGCATTATTTCTGCATCAAAGCATCTCATTTTAATATTACATGACTGTGTAATTGTGGTTGTGCTAGAACAGTATTTTCTGAACAGAATAACTCCCACTGTGGAAATAATGTCACAAGTGGACAGATTAAAGGAACTCAGATATGAACCCCTATGGATTTTGTCACATTATTAAGAGACATCATTACCAGAATTTCTAAATTTACTACACTGCACCATTGTTTTTTCTGGTTTAATGATACAAAGGCAATGTTTTGTAAGGGTAAATTGCTTTAATATAAAACATAGGAAATTAAGGTAGGATTTGTTTCAAGTACTACACAGCAGACCTGATCTACTGTAAGTACACAGGTGAATTTAGGACTGGGCACAATTTTACACAGCGAGTTGTGGGTCTCTGGAACCAGCTATCAGAATATCTTTCAAAGCTAATTCTCTGGGATCTCTGGGAGCTAACCCTTCAAGAACTGAAACAATTGCCGGCTCAATATACCCTGGGAACTGTAGACAAAGAATTGGCCTAATGGGCTTCTGTCAATCAAAGTCAGGTATGTACTGTAACTACTAACACAATGGAATCAGAATACCGAACCCTGCGGTTCACTGTTTTTCATCCTCAGTGCTTAAAATGAGACAGAAATCTTTTAGAGCCCTGAACGTGTTTTCCTTCATCATGAAATTATAATCAATAGGAACAACGGAAAAGTAATATAACAGGTCTCCACTCCTGATGAAGACACAGGCCCAAACGTTTGCTAATCTGATCTGGCTATTGCTGTTTCTCTGCCCTTCAAAACTGCAGATAGTTACTTTTTGTGCTGACAGTCAGTCTTCATCAAGCAGCGACGAGCTGATAGCTGTGAGCTGGTTTAGACGCCTCCCGCAGTATCATAAGGTGAATCTCTCACTGTGGTTTGCATGGTCTCGGTTTTTATCAACCGGATTGAAAGGGTTTCATCAGGAGTGTCTCAATCTGCACAGTCAGCTACTTTAATAAGTAGGGAAGCAGGCTGGAACTCAATCAATCTTCATTTGTACCACTGGTTTCTCTTCAGACCAAAACTCCAGCAGTCCTTCAAACACACTTTTTAAATCTTCTTCTGTGAGACCTGGGATGTATTAAAAATCTTGATTTAGTTCACCCATGTTCACGGTACATTTAAAAACTCTTCTGTCTTGGAAAAGTCTGTAAAAACATAAATCTGATAAAAATGTATATGGGTAGCCCTGTGGAAGAGAGATTATGTTTTGTATCATGAAGGAGAGTAAGGCATTCGAAAGGGAGACTGTACAAAAATGTTTTGAAGATATGACAATTATGCCTTTCATGGCAATGCATTGCTACAAACTGTGGTTTATATATTTAATTAATGAATCTGATATGCGGCTTTAATTTAAAATGTCTGTTAAAGGGCGGTAGGTTCAGACAAGCTGGCAGTTCTGAAAGCACATTCCTCAGAAGGCAATGGAGCATGTCATCCTGCCGTCCTGAGTCACCTGACCAATCAATGGAAAATCATGGATCATTGGTTAGTCTGAGCTGCAGGAAACGGAAGCTCCTGGAGCTGGCTGATGTTTGCTGTCCAGAGACAAAAGGTGAAACTTCTGTCATGTGGCAGCAACAAAGAGACAGGTGTCTTACGGAGTGGCTGAAACAATGAGCATTTTCAGAAGAGTATTAGCGAGAGGATTTGTTTTAGAGCCTGTAAACTTCTTAGACGTCAGGCTGTCTTTATAGACGAAGGTTCAAGAAGACACCTACGGCACTCTTTGAGCTTCTAACTATGCTTCTGTTTGTTTCATTTTACCAAGGAACCCAGGGTAGTCTTACATAGATTTTTTTCACAGGATTATGTTTTTGGTTTTCTGGAAGCATGTGTGGAAGTGTGAGGGAGTGGACTGTAAGTCTCAGATGTCCCTGGGAGGCTTCCGTAGGAAGCAGCCATTTTGTCTCATCTGGGAAACAAGGGTAGTCACTGAGCCAAAATGGTGACTGACAGCCCAGTAATGGAGTATTGCTATTGGCAGGGATAATTAGGTCCAGCTGGTACTTAAACCCTGTGGAAGAGAAAAGGGCCCTCTTTCTTGGGAGGAGATGTGAGTTTAAGTTAAACCAAACAATGATTTGATGCTTATTGAATTACTGAATCTAGTGCCATAACCAAGAGGAAGGTATTAGGAATTCAAACAATTTGTGAAATTGTGTTAAGAACAGTAAGACCTCTGCTTTTAAATTACTGTGAAAATTCTTCAGTACTGTTTTGCTTCAGGTAGGAGGAAGTGCAGCATACAAACTTTAACCCCCAACTGGAGCCTCTAATCAATGAGATGCTCATTGTCTGCAAAAGTACATGTGAGATCAAAACTGGTGCACCTTGAGGTTATATTAACAAGGTAAGTTGTGATTCTTTTTATGATTTCATTTGACCTTTTTTGTGTGCTTTGTAATTGTGTAATATTACTTTTAATATAGTACTGATGGGTATGTGGCTAGCCAGGACAGTTAAGTTAATAAGGTGATATTAAGTTGGATGTCAGCTGAAGTGTGGTGCAATTTGAAGCCTTCTGTTACCAGGTTGTATTAAAAGTAAATGTGTGAGAATGAGCTTTTTATAGCATAGATAAACAACTTTGTGTTGCTAGGATACTCACTTCAGACTAATTGTATTGGACAAGCCGAAGCAGAAGGTCTGGTGTATTGACATTTTTTGATTAAAAAAAAACTTCAATTGGAAGACATTGGCATGATCGATAGGATGCAAAGCAAAAAGAAAGAGAACAAGAAAGTAACGTTTGGCTTTTTTGTTTGAAAGGCTATTAAGTTAGACAGGATTTAGTCAGGATAAAAGTATGTATTGGTAATTTTGCACAAGGATTTTATGATATCCCAGACAGCTACTTTAGGGTAGTATGCTGCACCAGGCTGTAATGTAGCATTGTATTGTTCTCTATTTTCTAAATGAGATGTGTGTGTTATTTATGCTTTGTCTTTTGTTTCTGTTATTTTGAGTGGCACCACAAAAAATTCCTCGCAACCCAAAGGACTGGTTTGACAAAGTACACTTGGACATTGATTCGCAAGAATGAAGTGATTTGCTTTACTGTTTGAAACAGTGCATATTATTGCTACACTACCACAATCACAATACACTACTCCTAGGCAGTATGGTTGTGCAGTGGTTAGCATTACTGTCTCACAACACTGGGGTCCTGGGTTCAGTTCCAGACCTGGAGTGATAACTACATAGTTTGTATGCTTTCCCCATGATCGCATGTGATTTTTGCCTGGTTGCTCTGCTTAGTCCAGAGACATACTGCTGGGTTAATTGACTTCTAGGAGAATTGGGTGTGGCATGGTACGTGTGAGCCTGTGTCTGTGCCTTGTGATGGACTGATGTTATGGCCAGGGTGTACCCTGTTGCTTTCTGGGATAAGCTCCCACTCCGTGATCCTGAACTGGAAAAAGCAGTTAGAAAATGGATGAATGTTTGCAACACCAATCCTTTAAAAAGTGGAAGAGAACTAAAATTTAATCTAAGTTTCAACAGTGAGCTTTCGTGATAGAACTCTCATTGTATGATTTTGCTGAATTTGTGAATTTGTAAATTAAATTGGATTGAAAAGCACCAACAAATGAGAATGTTGCATGTGCACTGAAATTCAAGTACATAAATCTGGGATTTGGTCTTCCCTGGCCAGGTCAGAGATGAAGGAGCATGGGCTATCAAAATACAGCAAGGAGGATGAAGTGCTGGATCAGAGGAAGCAGAGATGGGAGCAGCAGTCTGCAGTTACAGTGAAAAAGAATTCATGTATGCCAATTTACTTGCAGTAATCAAATTGAATAAGCAAACCGATTCACTGTGACTCTAATTAAAATGATTTAAGTTCAACCGTTTCCCTCACTGTAGTGGACGAGATGGGGGGGGTGCCTACAGCTCCTATATTTGCACGGCAGATTGATGAACCAGCTGTCTGCTTGAGGTTTCTTGTTCTCTATAAAACATAACTGCATTGAATGGTATAAAATGTTCATTAATGTGTAGTGCGCCTAACTGTTTAATGCTGGTGATTGAGCAGCAATCGTGGTATGATCGTGTATTACATCACGGTTATTATCATAGGGCATGCCTAAGTATATTGTAGAAGTGTATCTATAACTTCTGGCTTCTGCTTGGCTGAGAAAAGGTGTGAGTTGGCAGCACAAGTATCATTTGTGCACCATCACTTAGCATTCGGGAGAAGAGTGCATTTTGTTAATTTTCGTTACGTAGTTTTGCTAAACTCAACCATTTTCTAACCACTTAATCCACCATGCCGACCATTTTGCTAAATGTGCACAAATAAGTAGCCATGCTCACCAACTGCTTCAGGCTTGGTGCATTTCTTCTAGCCTTTTAGCTCAGTCAGCTGCTGGGCCTCATGGTGGCTGCCCTTGGGCTCTCAACAGGCTCGGACCTGAGCCGTTGCCATGGGAAACTGTGCTGAACAAATCGGCAACCTGATTTCCAAATCACTAGTGCAATCACACATTCTTAAAGAGGCTTCTATGGGGAACAATTAGGGAGCATGTCAGAATTGTTTAAAAATAACAATCACAGCTCCAGAGGAAGCTTTGTTGAGTTGAAGTGTGTTTTGCCGGTGTTATGAGGAAGACCCCAGTCGAGGATGCCCTCCTCCCTCAGTGTCCTGTCTGTTGCAACTCCCTGAGCTCTGATGCATTATTCATCTGTCCTCTGCCTTTCCCTGGGACTGGGGGTGCGAAACCGCACAATTTTATTACCAGATTGATTTGTGTTGAATGAACCATGTGATTCAATGCCCCTATGTGCGGCGACGGAATTATTGTGATTAATGGCAGAATTAACATATCAGAGCACGCCATTTGGTTGGGAGACAGAGCAGCACCTTGGAATTGATTTACTTTAAATGAGAAATCCTCCAAATGCCAGGCTCAAAGCAGCATGGCGGTATGATTAACGAATTCACAAGGGCGAAGACTGACATGGGCCTCGGACTGGGGCAAGTGTTTTCATTCTGAGGGGCAGTGTTAAACCCACTCTGCTCCCTCTCTGTGTATCGCTGTACTGTGCACATTCATGTAAGCGTCTCAAGATGATTGAGTTCTGTGCCCTGAAAAATGAATAATTCATTCTTTTTTAAGAACTGGCCATTGGTGTACATTTATTTCGCTAACACGGCTGAAAACCACAAACATGTCTAACTAAATATATTAAAATTCCAGAATCAGTTGGGATGTTTTAAATAATGGCACAGGGGAGTTCTCCAGAGGAAAGATCGGTTAAAACGCTCATGCAGAGCACAGGGGCACAGGAACAGCACCGAACAGTCCCAGATACCAGAACTTGAGCATCTAAGTGGGATTTCCCAGGAGGTGAACTGCCAGGCCTACTGCAGTATAATCCTGCATTGCTGTCAGTGATTATGGCAGGAGCCCTCCAATCAATATTCACTCTCCTGTGAAGCGCTACAGGACTCCTTATGTGAAAACCTAAAACTGTTCTGACAGAAGCCCATGGTACAGACCCTGACTCCCCCCAACCCTGTGAAGCAATGTGTGCCGTATCAATTCGACTAGTCGAAATTCCAGAGGGGAAGGATATAAAAAGAAAATTCGGCAATTCCAGATTTTTAAAAATGTTATATTAAAGGGCAAACTACAGCAGTGTCATTAAAACACATCTAGGTTGAGACATACATCCAATTCAGGGCCACTGGGTAGTTATCTAGACAAGCACCCACTGGATAGGATGCCTGTCCATTACAGAGCACATACTGTACAGACACGGACACTAGCAAATTCACAGGGCCAGTTTTCCCAGAAGCCTATTAACCTGCCAGTATGTCATTGGACTGTGGGAGGAAACTGCAGCACCCAAGGACACTTGCACAAACCTGGGAAGAACATACACACATCATGCAGGAGAATTGAACCCAGGTAGCTTGAAACAAATTCAAATTTAAATTAATTACAAATATCTATAAATCCTGTTCATGGACTAAATAAATGGGCACACCTCTTAATATAACCACACTACTTTTTTTCTTTCTCTCTCAAGGCTTGCTGTGGGACATTTCCTTGTGTTTGGTGTCTGAAGAAGTCCCCCTTCTTCTCCATCCCCTCACAAAGTTTCTTGCTAACTACCCCACCCATCTGACAGTTTAACAATTCACTCCTTGTTTTCCACCCATAGAAGAGATACAATGTAGCACAGATCTTAATGGCTGAGATTCCTACAAATCACATCCATTTAGAAAATCCAGCACTTCAGAAAGCACTGATTTAATAACTGCCTTCCTTATGTACTTTTTTAACAGAAAGATTGCACGGATACGTCTCTCCTGTTTTGAATCAATTAAGTGATGTGACGGCATGTTAGCTTTAGGATTAAAACCATTTTATATTGAGAAAAATAACAGCTGATAGAAAGATATTTCAGACGGATATGCCACCTTCTTCCTGGTCAGAGCAAGAATGTAATTAAGAGGTGTCACCGCTGGCTTAAAACAATGAACATTAAAAGGTAATTACTTGTTGAAGGAACTTTAGTGAGTTAAAAAATGACATGGCACAAAAGAAGCCAATCTAGATAAAAAACACTGAATTAATTTGCCTTTAATCAGACAGTTCGAAATGATAAAAGGATTCTGGTCTCTTTTCTGTACACCATTTCAAACAATGATATAATAAAAGGGCTTCTACCCACCTCCACCAGTCTCCTCCCTCCCTGTGGAAACAACACCAGCTGGCATTAGGACACAAGAACATAACCGTTACAAACATGAGAAGGTCATCTGACCCATTTATTCAGCTGATTCACCGGAGGATCAACAATCTTACAATCACAGGTTCATAATGGTGGGGGGAGTTTTTCCCATTCCCTCTGCTGAGCACTCTGACAAAAAAGTAAGAAAGCACTCGTTAGCCATGTCTATTATTTCCGCTTGTTTCAGCTTCTGACGTCCCTAATGGGTTTTCCCAATCTGTGTGAGGAAAATGAAAACCCCTTACAATAACCACATCTGCCTCACTTGCTCATCCATCTTTCATGGGAGCCCAGTAAACCTTCCCAGGAAAGACACTGGAGGTCGAACAGGAGCTCAAGCAGTCTGCATAGCAGATTTATGAAACCCTTCCCATAAAATTAGCCTTTTTGCTTCCTAACATTTTGAATAGCCTCTGAGCAATACCCTGACTGCTGAGTTTAACCCTGCTGAATTGTCCACTGGATTATAATGACATATATTTGTAAGCAGGTAGCTGCAGAATTACAAGAATCATGCCAAATCCTTTGCTCAAGAATCCCTTTGAGATGTCTTGTTTGTAGCTGTGTGGGTTGTTCCAGGACTCTTGAAACCCTCCCCCCTCCCTTTTTTTTATTTGAAATGCAAGTGGTCATAATTCCCACTTGCAAACCACAAGTCCTTGTTTAATTATTGAGTGTGATATTGTACCCTGGGTAGGATTTGCTGGCACCTTTCAAGATTCAAGCGAAAACGTGAATGAAGGTTAAATGGCTGTAATTGGTCTGATTAAAAAAATCTTTTCAGATTAGGTATGAGCGATTATGTCCTTTATTTTACAAATACAAAGGCTCAATAATACTTTATACAGTACTTCAGAAACAATTACAGTACATTCATTTTTAAAAATCCCTGGTCCTTAATGGGTCCACAAACTATGCCATATCAAATACTATACTGAGATCCAATGCATTGTTTTGCAGTGGATAGCTGACAGTCTCCTGGACTTGCACTCTGAGCCCTGCAATGCATTAGAAATATACAACTCCGAGCTCCATTTATAGGGTATCAGCCCATCTCGCAGTGCGTGGCAGACATTTACAAAGACAGAATGGCAGAGCACGGCAATTAATGAACCTGTCTGTCCGAGAATGTTTTATGAGCCCTTTAACATTTACTCCCAAAGCATTTCAATCTTGTGTCTCTATTAAAGCTTGCGCTGTTCCACATGTTGATCATCCATCACCAGTGATACAGGCGCAGCCCTGTACTTCAGGTCTGACAGCTTGATTGGTGGTGGAGAAACTCAAACACTGAATTGAAATGCATGCAGATCCGATCACTTACAGTATGTATTATTTCTACTGTATATATATATACAATATGGACATGCACAACTGAAGATATTTACTAGCTCTCTTTATGTGGAATAATAAATACTCTTTTTAAATTATGGTAAACTGTATTGATAAATGTTTTATACAGTATATATGTTATGAGCGTTTATTCAAAGTTGAGGAAGTCATTTTAAAAGAATTAACCATGTTCCGACTCCTTGTGCTGATTTTTATCAACTGAGATGCAGCCCTAAGTGTGCAATCCACTGTATGAGCTCAATTAATCCACTTGGGTACTGTTGGATTACTGTGCTGCCACTCACTAGTCAGAATCAGACTAAACTGTATGCACTGTGTACACTGTACATATAATAGAGCAAGGACCTAAACACATAGTGTCGTCGTTGGGCTTTGCTCAAATTGGTGTGCTCTGAGCTACTCTATTTCTAAACTACACAATTAAATCCAGTTTTTTTATAGGGGTCCTAGGGGTCATTTACTTGTTAGAATATAAAGTTCTGCCCAATTGTCATTTTCTCAGTGGAATGGAAATGCTCCATTACATATAATAATAAATTAATCCATCAATATTCTGAACATTTCTTCCAATTCAGGATCACGGGACAGCTGGAGCCTATTCCCAGAAAGCAAAGGGCACGAGGAGGGGTGTGGCAGATCCAAACAGCTGCACACAGACTCACACCAGTGCTAATTTTCTGAAAAGCCAGTTAGCCTAGTAGGTTATTACTGGGCTGCAGGAGAAATTACATGTGAATATGAGGAGAACATACTACTGTACGAACTCCACACCGACAGCACCCCAGGTCCAGAATTGAACCCAGGGCCCCAGCGCTGTGAGGCAGTAATGCTAACCAATGCACTACCCTGCCCCCCATAGTGACTACAATTCTAATAATTATAAAAATGGTGGTGGGGGGGGAGTCTTTTTATTTGTTTGTGCCTTTACATAGCTTTTTGTGTTTTAATATATCTGCATAATTTCAGTACATATTCTATAATATACGGTATAGGTGATTTGACTTGAATTGTCCAACACATAGTACCAGTAAATGTCTGAGGGTGTGTATTGTACCTATCTGCATAGATCTAACAGCTCTTCAGTTCCGTTTAGTACAATTATGTGTGTGCTTGTATTCAATTTGTATTTTTGGGGTGTCCAGTTACACTGCACCGTGAGTGGCACTTTTTTAATATTCAGATTGCAAGCCATTGACAATCACGTTGCTAAAGGGCAGATGTGACTGGAAAACGGCTTTTGTTTTTTTCTGGGGGCCGCACTGTAAACAGTGGTGTGTGTGCGAGTGAGGGAGACGGAGGGGATCTGCGCATCAATCGGCTGTCTTCGGCTGCCACCGTCTCCGTGATTGAGCCCTGTGTGCCGAAGAGGGAGCAGTCGGAGCAGAAGCGGGTGTGTGATGGATGGCACCTGTCTCCCCCAGCGCTGACAGCTCCCCTAGCCCCCAGCCCCCCGCCCCCCGCCGCCTCTGACCGTGAGGAAAGGAGCACAAAGGCGTAAATGAGGTAGGAAGGTAGCTGAAGGAAACTGCCATTAATAAAACACAACGCACAACACATGACGGATTGTCCACTTTCCCTGATAAAGAATCTGTGCCCTTCAAGTGAACCACACTTCCTCGGCACACCCTGCAAAACGCGCTGTGGCTGAACTAGATGCAAGTGCTTATTATCCCAGACCGCTACATTCGCAGCAGAGCAATTTCTTGTTAAGAAATTGTTAAAATTATAGATGTGACTTTCAATTGCATTTAAACCTTGTGTGCGTAATTGCACTGTGCAGTTTATGATATCGATCAGTTTTAGTGCTATCCTGCTTTTAACTGGGAAACTGATGGCTTGCTTTTGTAATTTGAGAAACTCACAGCCCACTGAATTTCAGGATAGTTTGGCTGAATGATCAAAATGATAAATATATCCATTCGTGTGAAGCCAGTATAACCGTAATAACAAATCTGATTACTGCAGCCTGCTATATTTGTAATGCCACAAAATCACTTTAATTGTCATTGCAATTTCAGCAAACATTAATAGCTATTGAATTTGAATTTAATCTCGGGCTGGATTTGCAGTGCTCCTGAGATACAATACACAGGAATGGCAACCATATTAAAGGGACATTTAACTCGTATCATTTCCACCTTAGACTTGGTTCATATCCCATTACACATGCACATCGCATGCATCATGACTTTTTGATGATTTCATTCCAGGATCATTACTTGCCACCTCAACAAATTATCCCAGTAATAACAGCTTCCTAGACAGAGGCTGATCTCCTTAATTAAAATAATGATTTCAAGCTTTCACTCACCGGCAACTCCAACATATTTGTCAGCAAATGTATTTTTCAGTAATAAGTTATCTGTTCAAAGATCAAACAATACTGCATTGTTATTACTGTTACAAAAACAACGGAATGTAGGTTTGTTAATGAATGAAATGCATCTCAAATACATTTGAGCATGAGTGAACAGTGTCATCTGTCACAAGAGTTTACACCAAAGCATCTAACCTGGCTTTAAAACTCATAGTTCAGGTGGGTAGCTGCGTCAGCATTTGTAGACTGCAAAGGAACAAGTAATAGGTTTATTCCATGCTGAAAAAAAGGAAGAAAGAAAACGCAGCGTTTCGGCTGTGGAGCCTTCTTCAGGTGTGACGAACACCTGAATGCAATCTCACACACCTGAAGAAGGCTCCACGGCCGAAACGTTGTTTTCTTTCTTCCTTTTTTTCAGCATGGAATAAACCTATTACTTGTTCCTTTAAAACTCATAGATTTGTGTTCTTAATAAACAGACCGCTTGGTTTCAAAAGACATTTAAAGGGGTGCCATGTGATCAAAAATAAATGCCAAAAACTGAAAACACTAATTATAATGAGAATGGCAATGGCCGTTCTGACATTTTGCTGAGTGTACAATCTTAATTGTATTGAGAGATGGGTTTACAATTACAGTTCAGCTGAAGGTGACAATTCTGTTAACAGACATTGTGACATGAAGGTTGGAATCTAGTTCATCAAATACAAAGTTCTGACATCAGGGTTGGGAGTCCCAAGCAGGGACACCAGATTTGGTCCGTCCTGCTGGTCTTCATTTTCCCTGTTCGTAATCCTTCCAAAAGGCAGAAAATGTCAGATTCTTCGTTTGTTGTTCCCTCAGTGTAAAAGGAAGTCGAGTACGTGACCCTGAACTGGGTGACGGGCTGCTGGGAGCCCCAGTGTAGCCTTGTGAAAGTCAAGGAGGAGGTTGCTTGGAAACTTTGGTGCTTGGAAACTCCACATTTTGCCTTTTCTGCACTAAATGATATTGTCTGGTTGTCGGTACGGTTGTGAAAAGTCTGAGTTCGCACCAGTATCCTCTCGACTCGTCAATCGCCAGAAGAGGCATCTAAACAAGGGTCTCCTGAAGCCCTGTCTGAACTAAAAGAGGAAGTTCAGGATGTGTCAAAGGATGAAACTCCTGGCGTTGACACTATCCATCCTGAATGTTATTAAACTTTTTTAGTTCCAATTGCTGCTTGTCCTCTTCTGCATAGTGCTGCATCACCCTGCCTCTTTGATTTGATCCAGTAACAAGCTGTATCCTCTGGTTCTATTACACCTGATAGATGCCTGTATAGCAATCGGTGCTCTGGTAGTGCTAATAATGGGGATCTACTTGACACTCTTCATAGGCCCAGACATCACCTCCCCCTATGCCATTCTGTCATTGAATGCTGAGAAACTGGTGCAGTTCTACATCTGATATGTCTATGATCTAGTTCATTAATGTGGTTAAAACTCTACAGGCCCAGCCTTCAGCAGTGAGTAGCAACAGCCAACAGGAGCTCTTCTCAGTTTGCTGTCTCTAGGGCACTGTCACTTGTCCCCTCTTGCCTTTGGCAACACTAACTCAAGCTGTCTGTTAATCTGCAATTTCGTCCCCAATTTTCATCAGCAGTACTCCAAATTGTACAATGCTGTATATTATTCTTTTGCTGCTAAAATTCTTCTGTATATTGCAAATGTCTCCCAGTTCCTGCCTCATACATTGCAGTTCAGGCTTCAAACTTGGTAGACTCAGTTGCAATATTATCGTCGCGTGTCAATGAGCAAGTGCCTGGGATGATGCTTGCGAATGTTGCCAATGTTGAAGCTGATTGATTACTAAATAGTCAATCACAAACGTATTGAATGTTCAGAAGTCAGGAATAAATAACCAATATAAGTTGGGTAAATACAGGGCACAGTACGGTCTACACTGTACAGTAGTAGTTTGCAGTACAGGCCATAGCTCTGCAAGAGATTACTCAATAAAAAGCTACACCTGGTCCAAACGAGAGAGCATACACTCGTGACAATTTCAGTAAGTGGAAGCTGTTTAAAATTACTGTTTTGTGGCAGCACAGACTAATCTAATCATAGATTTATTTTATCAACTGGATGTTTGGAAATAGAAATGTTTGCTTAATAGAAAAAAATGAAATTGGTTTAATTCAAGAGCAGCAGATTTAAAAGTACAGGAAAATGGCTGGCACTCTTAACAAAATCCACTAATTAATCAGAATATACCAAAATACATACCAGACACTTAGTTTAAAGTGATAAAAGCTGCAAACAAACAACTGACTCTTTTACTGGGGCCTTTTGCTTATTTTCTTGAGTTTTGAAATGCTATTAAGGTCATTTGTTAACTTCTTTTTAATCACAAAAAGACAAACTGTGGGGAGGGGGTGTAAATAGAGTCTGGAATATGCAAACCTACAAGGTCAGCTAAATTAATCAGGAGCTAACCAAGCTCTCCTTCCATTAATCTAAATTTAGCGCCACTTCACTCTATAGAATGAGAGCAGAGTGGAACGGCTTCTGACCAGCTGAGGCAGATCGTGCAAGGATATGCTTCTCAAAGGGCGTGAGTCTCTGAACCTTGAAACTGAGTTGTTTCGGTTAACTTGAAATTTTCTCGTGCAATTTTTCGCAGTGGATTCAGACATTCTGCTGTTAGGTGAGCAATAAAGAGCAGGAAACTCTACCAGAGGAAGGATCAAGGGGTAGAGCTAGCACAGGGAAAATTACGATAAGTTTAATATATGAATCCTTAAAGGTTTAAGTAACGATTAGAATCTTAAACAATTAAATGTGGGATTGATTAACGTTGTGTCACTGAAATGCTAACAATCTCTGCACATACACATTTATAGACACACATGAGTTTCCAGGGTTATGTATAATTAATCAATTGATTAAGTGCTAAATTGATTGTGTTGTCACTAAAATTGATGGGTATTTAAACTAGCAATGAATCCAGTCTGTCACTTTCAGACGAAGGTCATGAAAAAGTTTTGAATTTTTTTAGCATTCCAGTATTGGAAGAGCTTGTAAGATAGGAATACAAACAATTCTGAAATACAATAATGTCTCGCTAAGATAAAAGTCAATTCTTTGGCCGAGAGGTTAAATACAAACCATACTATAAATCTACCACAATCAGACACACATTTTTAAAGCTGTAGATGCCCCCTCTCTGGCTTTAATGACCAAGTTGTTGGTCATTTGCTCTTAAAGCAAAGTGTTCCTGGTCCCTACTAGTTGGAAATTATGGTTCAAAGTGATACCGTTTACTGATCCAACATACTGCTTTTACATTGTAAACTCCAATCAGGATCACATGAGAACAGATAACTCTAACTTTGCAGCAGTTTGAGTCATTTCTGATTTTGTGCAAATTGTATTGGTGCAGGAGACAGCATTGCATTTAACTTTATTCAAACGTTTTTATTAGATATAAAACAAAAAAAATGTAAAAGAACCAAATCATACAGGAATTAAAAAAAAAAAGAAAAAGGAATAATAAGAAATCCAAATACTTAGCAGTCGAGAGGTGGTCAAAGTTGAGGAGGAGTGATTTCTACAGAAGCCAATATTTCCCAGTGGATTCCTTTAATGTATTGTCTTGCTCACCTCCGCTGGAGTGCTGTAAAACGTGTGAGCATCGCCACGGAAACCAGCGAAACCACAATACACCTGTTTGGTTGCTATGACTACTCACTCAAGCAGAAATTCTGTTCCACCTGTGCTTACTTTACAGCCACACCTGTCTCATGAGGAGCAGACTCTTTGGCAGTACACTGCACTCTGTCTTAGAGGTGCTTCAAGTCTCTGTCTCTAGCTTTGCGTTCCCTGCTTTGTGTATTTTCTGGATTCTTGACCCTTGCCTAGTTCCGACCTCACTTTGTGGATTACCCAAGGATCTATCTCTTGGATTCCAGGCCTGCTTCTCTCTGACCTTGTCTTTGCACTCCTCCTTAAGTGTTTCCTTGGCTATGAACCTTGCTTCGCTCTCCACTACTGCTGTGGACTGTGTCTTCTCTCGTCAGTTTGCCCGTCTCGTCCCACATCGGGGTTCACCCCACAATCTGGAAATGCCATTGAACTTGAACTTTATTGCCATATGTAACTAGTACATGTAATGGTACAATGGAATTCTTACTTACAGAAAGTTCCTCGCTTGTTAAAAAAAGTGTAAAACACAAAGTGCAGACAATGCATCAAGTCACTATACAAACAAACGGTAGACAATGTACAAGTAAACAAGTTAACAGTTCGAATGTAAACAATGCAGACATGTAAACGATGACTGCAAATGTGCAATAAATAAAAGTACAATGAGGTAGATGGTGTAGGTGTGGTCCGAGGGGCATGGCCGAATGTTCACCAAACACATTCACACTAAGATTCCAGCAGCAATCTTACATGTACATTTTATTTTTTCCAGCTTAATAAAAATTAATTAACTACAATCTTTAATAGCCAATTTTCAAACCAAACACTCACATTTCCCTGAATACCTACTACCTGCATTTTGAGAATTAATCATTTATGGGAATTATATTAAAAGTAAAAAATCTTTAAATGCCACATTATATGTATTATGTGTATAGATTACTGATGTTGCTTGTTCTCTCCAAGAACTCCATGTTATTGTGGTAAAACCTACCTTTTATAATTCCATGTTAACTATTTCCTAGGATATTATTTCCATATAGATGATCCACTCGTTCTTATAATCAATTCCATGATCTTACATGGAATAGATGTCAAACTTATTAATTTATACTGTAATTACTTTATTGAGTTTTCTCTCCTTTTTATGGATGGGTGCTCCAGTACATGAGCGATTCCCCAGTTCCTCGTGCGAGAGCGAGGGGTTTGTGTGGACGGCCTGAGCACCAGCAGAGAGCTTCCCTTCCGTACCCTGGGAACGAGAGGTGTGCTTGTGTGTAGTCTTCTCCACTATATACAACAGAGTCTTTCCACTAAGGGGAAAAATAATAGTTCAGTAGCCATTTCGCTACAACGCTGGTTCAGAGCTCAACCCCGTCCGCGATCTCGTGGGGATCTTCAATAGCCGACCTGATGAGCCTCAGGTGCTGTAGCTGTCGCGGAGTGGGGATTGCAGTGGGAGGTGTGCTCCACTGTCACACTAGGTAACACCCATGTCTTAAGTGACTTGTCAGTGGCTTCTAAACAACATCTCTTGTTTAGAGAAACAGCACAATTGGTAAGATACCATCTGACCCCAGGGATTTATTAATATTTAGTATCTCTAGTACCCAAAACCATACCTCTTCTATACTACTAATAATAATTAATATAGGACACTCACATTCCAATATCTGAGGTGTCTTGTTGACTTCTTCCTGAGTGAAATACTTGTTTTGTACATCAGCTATTTCACTTTCATTGTCCAAATTTTTGTCCCAGATATGCAGTATTTTACTTCATTCGTGATGGTTCTTTTGCAGCTGTGGTGCTGAAAAAACATTTTTTTATTATTTTAGCTTTCATTGCAATATTGCTTTCAGTTTCTCTCATGGCCTTTCTAACATAATTTCTACCTGTGCTTGCAATTCATTGTACTATTTTGCTTTTACTCGAATCCCTAAATCACTTAATAAAGTGGTTCCAATTTTGTTTTTTAGCTTTTGATTTACTCACTTTTGTGATAAATTTGTCCTGTGCTTCAGGCATGGATCTAACAGTTGCAATCCATTTTTTACTAATTTCATATGTATCCGACTGTATGCCATTTGACTTACTTTTTTATATCCTTAAACAGTTTTAAACAAAACCTGCTTTCTGGAAATTTCAAACTTCTGCTTGGGACTTAGCCTGAACAGTTTCAACGCTATATTTTGATCACAGTTCCCTAATGGTTCTCTCACATCTGTATTCCTCACTCTGTTTCGGTTGTTTAAAAAGATAAGGTCTATATAAGCATTTTTTTTCTTTTACAGTAGATTTTCCAGCAGACTGGATAAGAAAGAAATCATAAGCCATATCTGCCGTTTCAGTGTTTGCTGCTGATAATACTATAAGCCTTTCCCAGACTACATGGGGAATGTTGAAGTCTCCCACAATAACTATTTGTTCTATCACACAGAAATTCTTGACAACATTGTTCTGTATTGAGTGGTTACGATGGACTGGTGTCCCATCCAGGCATGTCTTGCCCTAAGCTAAGCCTTTGCCACGGAAAGATTTTAAGTGACTGAGAACGCTGAAGCCGTCTTCTATACAGCACGTCCTCATCCAAGTAACGTGATGACGGCGTAACATTTGTAATTGTTTACCTTTCCCAGTTTTGGTGGGATTCTTAACGAAATAACTAATTTAGTTCTCTTCCTCAATTTCTTGTCAAGCTGTTTGAATTTGTGGTGGATGGGAAGTGGACTGCTCAATCACATTTGTGCCTTCATGGACAACAACAGTTGGGTTGCTGCCTGCCCTTATCGAGGAGTCTGTTGGCTCCATGGACGAGTGTGGCAGGCCAGCGGCAGTTAGGCAAGTTTCACCTGACCTGCACTAGTAGTATGAAGAACATTTGGCGAAATGATAGATTAGATCATTTCAGCTGGATTTAAAGTACATTCTAATGCAGCAAGGGTGATGACAAAGCTGCAGTGAGATTATAAAACTGTTGCTGTCTCACTGTCTCAGGTGCAAAGCTCAGTTAGTCTTCCTGAGAATGGAGTCTCCAATAACTATCACTTCTCTTACTGGACTCTTAGCTGAGGCCAGTGAATGAGTTTTCTTGAAAGCAATAGAGCTGTCTCGGCCTTGAGCTCCCACGGGTCTAGGAATGGGGCAAATTTCTTTGGCAATGTGATGCTGTGTGGTATTGTTTGGATGCGATGGTAAAATGTACTTCCTTTGACCGTCTGGGACTAGTTTCTCTCAGCTTCTCTGTGTTGTTTCTAAGTGGGAGTCTGTTGTTGCTTCATTTTTTCTTGCAGGGTCTACCTTACAGTAAGAAACTGAACTGGACCTTTTCTTTTATTTCTGCCTCTAACACTCAGAAAATTACTGCAACATTACCGCCATGCCCTGAGAGCAAGCCATCCATCCATTTTCTAACCACGTCATCCAATTCAGGATGGTGGTGGAGCCAAAGCCTATCTAGGCAAGCAATGGGTGCAACGCAGGGCACACCATGGGCCAGGTTGCCAGTTTGCCAGTCCACTGCAGGGCACATACAAGTACAAACACTCACAACAGGACCAATTATCCCAGAAGTCAATTAACCTACTGTACCAGTATTTCTTGGGACTGTGGGAGGAAAGCCATGTGAACACGGATAGCATACAGATTCCAAGAAGAGTCTGGAATCGAGTCCAGGAATCCAGTGCCGCAAGGCAGAGTCCAGTCCCCACTGATAAAAACAACTGTTCCATCTTACTCCATTTGGTTCCCTAAAAGCCAACGTCTCTAAAGTACGACTTTCACTTTGATCAAAAAACAACAAAGAAATGAACATGAAATTGCATTAGTGGAATTACCGAGTGGAAAATGTAATTTGCAGATCAATTAAATATTGACAGGGTGACTTAAAAAGCTGTTTGCTCTACTGCAAAATTTTCTTCCAGTTTTTCCACCTTTAACTGTTCTCCACCTAATTTAAAAAAATGTTTAAAGTTTTAAAAATCTGTTTTCCATAGCTGCACTGTCACATCTTAAATTTGCAACTTTTTAAATGTAGTTTTTGAAAACAGTGAGGTTGAAACAATGTCTGCTCCTTCAGCAGCAGGAATGTCTCCAGCTTGGGAAACAAGAGGCTTGTAAGGAGGGGGTTTCAGTTTGAATCCCGGCTCTAACTATCCATGCGTTATCACTCTTAACAAATCACTAAGCTTCTGAGCTGTAATTCAGTTGAGACAAAACCAGTCCCCTGTTATCAGTGTGTCTGCAGCCTCTGTAAGCCTCTGTTTCGCTGAAAGTGACTGCTCAAGAAGCAGTCGTCCCACTTTTCTTATTATGATAATGAGAAAGGGGCCTCTTAAAAATTAAAGGTAGTGAAAATCTCCTTCAAGCAAATTTAGATATTTCTTGCAGCTCAAGTACATGAATGCTGGAAGCACTCCTGTCCTTTTCCTTTGAAAAGCCCCCAGGCCATCTTAGCCAGTATTTTATTTTGTGTTTGACTGCAGGCGCAATATACGTATAGAACCAACCGTGCTGAATCTCTCGCACTTTGGGAGCAGATCTTTTACATCTCCCTCTCCCGAGTTCCCTCTGCCACGAGCCACAGCGTCTTCCCCTGGAGGCAGGGAACCACACTTCCTGCTGCGTCTCGGGAGGAAATGCTCATAGCGCAGGGGCGATCAATTCAGATGTGGGGGTGCTGATCCATTAGCAGCTTGAAAGGTCAGCCCTAGAAACTTGCAGAGACGGAGTGTGGAGAAAAAGAAACAAAATAAGAAGAGAACATTTTAAGACATTAATAGAACTAGTATGTTAACACTTTTTTTTGCTTTTCTGTCAACTACCCTGGAATCTGGATTCAGCTGTTGCAGAGTAATAAGCCTTTTTTTATGAAGAGCATATCCTGTTCGTTGATAAGTGGAGGTTCTCTCTTTTTAAGTATTCAGTGCACCAAATTAAGCTAAGATCTTCAACGATTGAGTGGGATTTGATTTTCAAATGCAAATACAGTAGGTCAGGTTTTAGGAGAAAATTAACACCTGAGTTAGCACAACCAGTGCCAGCACACAACTGAAAACACAAATGTAACATAATGAAGACCCAGACATTTTTAAGTAACACTTTGATCCCACAAAGGTGCACCTTCATTAATTTTCTCATTTATTCTTATCAAATCCAGTACAGGATCAAGTCTATGTTGAAACATCAGAACACTATAGTACTGTAGTTCTAGTCAGACACCAGTGTCGCAGAATGACGCAATAAGAATACAGATCAGTGATGCCCAGCATTGAGTTCAGAATATACCAAAAGCACTCGGAGCACCTTCAACCTAAAAGCCAATCAGATGAGACTTTACTGTGAAAAATATAAGCATCTGATCTTTTAATTCGATCAAACATTAGACAATTAAAGAGTCTCACCCATTTTGTTATACATAATGCATTAATTGACCTTCACACAACTGAGAACATTTGACCTTTAAGTGACTGTATTGTGAAAACTGGGAACAGTAAAGCAATTAAATTTGGCATTTATGTTCTAATAGACAAGGGTAGTGGATACTGAACATCTGCATACAGCTGTGTACAATGTCCTTTTGCACACATTCAAGGCGCCATGGACATCCACATTGGTCACCTGGGTCAAAATAGGTTGAAGCAAAGTGGCTCAACTCTGGTGTTGTCTGTTTTTGCAACTGTGCTCATCGTTGCTTCATTTGTATGTACTGTATGTGCCCCAGATTTCAGTTCTACAAGGTGAACACCTTCTGTCATACAGTTGTAAGGTCTTGCTAACCACCCTCCACATAAAGCACCCTGCAAATCACAGAACTGCATAAGGGCTTAAGGGCAAAACACCCAAAACACAGGCATTGTGTGTCACTGGGCAGAGTGAAAGGGAAACAAGACTAGTTTTCTAAAGCTCTGGTTCTTAAACTTCAGAGAAACTCAGGAAAGGGGTGCTGCTGTTAGTGTGGGAATGGGAGCACTAAGAAATCTCTAGAAAAGTTCCACGTCAGCATTGTTGTGCCTGAAATTCATTGACTAAGCAACTTTTTCATCTGGTGCAGTGCAGTGTAGTCAGATGTTTTAGTAGCTGGGTGAGGGTTCTGACTTTGCCATTTGCCCGTGTTGCAGTGACAGTTGGAAGATTCCTATTGCATGTTATGGCTTGAAGAAGGGGACTCAGTCCCAACTAGAAAAAAGCAGAGGATTCAAGAAGGGCATTAAACTATGCCTGCTCTCTCCCCAACACACCGGCTTCGCAGGCAGTCTCCCTCAGCACAAGCTACCCTTTTGTAATTAATCATTTCATTTTGTGCTTACTCAACCATCGCCCAATCAAGACAGGCTCTTGCAGGGAGACGGGAGCGAGGGAGGGGCGGCCGGGAGGCACTCAGGCGCGAGAGCCTCCCAGCGCCGCGGCCAGCGCGCTCACGGGCGCGCACACGCGGCTCAGCGCGGCGCTCGGGCGAGGAGAGGCGGCAGGAAAACTGGCAGCGCGGGGATTAGAAGTGACAGCTGTCGGCCCCAGTGCAAAAGAGGGAGGAGGGGAAGCCTGCAGACTGAAAGGCATTCTGCATTCATGAGAGAACGCTGTGGGCTAGAGCTGAGGATCTAGAGAGGGTGACAGGGTAGGTTAGGAGGGCTTAGTGCTTAGAGCAAAGGGGCTGGGAGACGCACAGGATGGAGTGTGTGGGCGGGGCCGGGGGCGTGGAGTGGGCGGGGCCGGCTGTTAGGCTGTGTGTGGGCGGGGCCGGAGGGCCGACGGGGCGTGTGCAGTGGGCGGGGCTACTGGCAGGGCTGAGTGTGTGGGTGGGGCTGGAAAACAGTGGGCGGGGCTGGCGAAGTGTGCGTGCAGTGGGCGGAGCTGGCGGTGTGCGGATAACGTGGATTTCAGACTGTGACACACTAGAAGTGGAATGGGATTCTGCCATTAAATTAGGTAATTTTTTTATCTATCTAAAAATAACTACAATTTCCCTCACGGGATCAATAAAGTATCTATCTAATCTCACTGAATTACACACATTATGCATTCTTTTGTTTAAGAAACATGTCTGCAGCTGAATTCCACCCTTTCAAGGGAGTTAAAAAATACATGGAAATAAAAATTCGAAATTAACTTCAATTGGAATCTGTATCTGTATCAGCTTTATCTGCTGTATCAAATATCAAATGACCTACCCTAAGAGCCACATGGATGACTTGGAATATTCTGTTTTGCCCATGCCTGGGAAGTGTCTGGAGATTAACCTCCCTGAGTGTATATACTGTAGTTGGTCCAGTGCTGATTCCTGTGAAAACCCCACAGTAAACTCACTTGCCGGGATTCTTGTACAGAATTGTTTTGGGTGAAATTGGTGCATAAGATGCTTAAAGTAACATCTCTCAATCTTAATCTCTGTTTTTAAGTGTGTAAACTGTATATTGTATACGGTATATTCATATATCCGAGCACACTAACGATACGATGTCCATAGACAGCAGTGCAAAGTGCTTGGATCTGACAATCACAATTGAACTAGTATGGCCCATTCTAGCATGAAATACAGACCTGTCTATTTTATGGCCAGAAAGCAATATATAACTTCATTTATGAGGCATGCAGGTGACAGCTTTAATATTTTAATTCACTTTTATACCTCAACACACATTGACACACTTTATTGCCCTTTCCCACTGGTCAGCTTTGAGGACAGGCTCTCGATTTTCCATCGGTCCCTCAAGGAACAGACTGCTCCTCAGTCTTCTCAGGTCCTCATCCCTGTCAATCTTGGCCAGATGAGTAGAGTGCTGCAGTCCAGCATAATGCCTGGGACGAGAGTAGGAGCTCACGCAAGATTTCAGAGACTCAACATTGTGAGATCAGTTTTGAGAGGACTAACGTGTAAAGCAGATGTCCTGTACGTTGAAGACTTTCCCTACTTGATGTGTTTTGTGGTCCTTTGTGACTGTGAGCAGATTCTAACTAAGCTAAGTCATTCACTTGATTCCCTGCTTTAAGTCCTTAATTTGCTGCAACGTCTTGAAAATACTGGTTGAAATCCCAAATTCCAGGCCAGCCAGTTCTCCCCTCCCCACAAACCAGTGATACCTGCTTTATACCCGATTGCCATGAGTGAATTGTCATCTCAATGAAAGCAGCACCAGTCTCTGTGCATCACAAGCACTGTGAGATTCAGACTTTACCCACTGAGGGAAGATGCACATGCTTCCCATTTTAGAAGATGCTTGTCTGTTGCCTTCAACAGTCCCGGCTGGGTGCTGGTGTGATGAGTCAGTGTGATTATTGAACTGGGTGGTAAGAAAGAGGACACATTATTCATGGGTCTGCACAGAGACCAATTTCGCAGAATCCAATTAACCTACCAGAATGTTTTTGGACTGTGGGAGGAAACTGGAAAACCTGGCAGAAACCTAAACATGGGGAGAACATAACGATAACACCATAAATGGGGCCCATAAAGATAGCACCAGAGGTCCACAATTGAGCCCAGCCCTGTGAGCCAGAAATGCTGGCCATTGCACCACGATGTTTCCATGTTTATGTAAAAGTAATGGGTCATCTAGAGGTGATCTTTTGTTTTATCCAACAAGCACTGTAAATTTTCACAACCAAAACAGATTTTACTTGAAGCCAAAAAAAGCGATGGGGGGGAATTGTCTTCAAAAGAATGTCGGCACAAAAGCATCAATTGCGGGGAAAAAAGCATTAATTGTGAACATGTGCAATTAGAACTGGAGTTTATTTTGCATTTGCACAACAAAAGCACGAGAAAGAAATCGAAGTTCACAATGTCCTGGCAGTCTTCTGCCCAGAAGTTCAAAACCAATCCAACTTAGGTGCAGAGATATTTAGATCAAGAGAAGAAATATAATAAATGTGTTCTGCTTCGTCTTTTATCCAGAGCAACTGACATTTGTGCACTTTCACATTTTACCGCTGCAATCTGAGAGTGGTACCTTGCTCCATGGGGAAGAAAGCAAAGCCTCAGCTGGGATGTGAGCCCACATCCACTTGTAACAAGGTGACAGTAACTTCCAAGTCCAGAGCTCTCCCCACTGACACTGTCCCCACGCTGCAGCCTTGTGGCAGGGTTAGGATCAACCAAAAGTGCTTTACTCCAACTATGAGATGCGGCACAGAAAAAAATGAATATTAGGAAAATGATTTCAGCGGGGTGGGGCTGTGTTTGTGTCTACCCTGCAGTGAACTACTGTTGTGTTTAGGGTGCTGTTGCTTGCTGGGATAGGCTCCAACTAGAGGTCAGCGGTTAGAAAACGGACAGATGGGCCCGCGGTCACCAGCATTCCCTTCAGCGAGGCCCACCGACTCGAGCAGCTTCCTCACCAGAACAACAAAGGTCTCCACGGAAAGGAACACGAGTTCTGAATTTAAAAAAGAAGTCCTTGTCAAGGTGTAAAAAAAAAAGAGTGAATGTATTTGAGATCCTTTAATATGAGGTGATAAAAAGAAAAAAAACAAAACATCAGATGAAAATGTAATGTGCGCCTGTGAAGGCATTCATCATCCCAGCGATCACATTTGATTCCCTAATCATCAGTCACTATTCAGCTCCCTCATAATTCTCACCTTTTAATTCTCCATTCATATGCACACTTCCACTTAGTCATAAGCGAGTGCCAGAGGCAGTAAAAAAAAAAACTATTGTAATTGAATTAAAAATATGGGTCCTTCTCTGCCTTGAAGCTGTCCTACAAAAAAAATCCCATCACTCCACAGTATTCTAATATTCCACGGAGAGCAGAGGGGGGAGGACACTTCAGAACAGCCCTGTATTTTCTTCACGGAGGCATAACGTCTCAATAAATAACATCAACGATTCACATCAAAGATTCACAAACAGCTTTCTGCCAAATTAAGTTTACTGTCATTTCCCAAAAGGGGCAAATAAAGTCGTAAACGGTTTCCAAAATTAAACCGGCACCCTGAAAGATTTAATAAAATGCTCTACGACCTCATATGTCCTATTTTCTAATGAGGAGAAAAGCAGGAGTATACGTAGCAGAGTAGTAAATGTTTTATGAATGATTAGTCTCCATTACTGGCACATCACTACGATAATGTTACAGTCTAAAACTTATCGGAGATCGGGGACTGCCTGTCCATTAAACATTATGCTGTGATTAAACGCCACTATAGAACGGATCTGTTTCTGGTGATTCCTCTTTCAGGTTCCACCCAATCTCTCTTGTATTGTTTCAACAGCTGGGGAGTAAAACCCTGTGTGACCTTGTACTGTCACTGTGGACTTCAGTGTTGATCCAGCTGGATCCCAGAAACTAATTTTGTTTCTTAGTAACACGGGCTCATTGATCCCCACTTACTTTTACAGACATTTTTTCTTACAAAAAAAAGCTTTTCAAGACATTCCATGGCTTTTTAATAGGCATTAAACCCTGTTCAGATATGAGGAATACAGTACAGTATATTGTACCGGAACACTACTGAACAACAACTTCCTTTCTTGGGATTGTCAGATACTCCTCTGTAGGCACTTCAAGAAACAAAGGGTCATGGGAATATGGAACACGTTATCACGCTGTGTTGTTCAAGACGATAACTTGATTATTTCCAAAATAAATCTGGATGAGATCTTCACATCAATTAGCTACTAGCTACTTAATAAGATGGATGGTCCAAATGTCCTCCAGTTGGCTGTTATGTTCTAAACTCTCAGTTATGTAATTATATCAATTATTGTCTCAATTATTGAAGACTATATTGTCCCAAAGCTTTAGGCTGCAGAAGATAGAAAGAGAATGAAAACGGGAAATAGGGTTCCCTAATCCTGGCTAATCCAGAATCAAATGGCATTCTTTCCAGGTGGAGTCTGGTTTCTTACAGTAGTTTACTGCTTAGTGTGCATGAATAAAACGTTTAATTGATTTCAAGTAATTGAATGAATACATGAAAGTTACAGTTTTCCAAATATTTACAAATATTGACATAAAACACCTATACAGTTTCAGATCTGAAACAAAAGACAATGAGTAGCAAATGAGTAGTCAAGTATTAATTAAACCTCAGGTTCAATTAAATAATTGTATATTCAGACGAAGGAAAATAGCAAACACTGGAGCCACGATTAGGAAAATCAATGATAGAATCTCATGTGGTTGAGCTCTGCGGGATCAGAGCTGGATACCACTAGTCAATGGAACCAAAAAGCAGAGCCTGAGAAAGTGGAATATAAAAACGTAATCTAGAAAAATGCAGAATGGAGAGGGACCCACAGGCTCAGGCTCCCCTGTGACCCTGCACTAGATGAAGCAGTTAGAAATGGATGGGTGGGAACTGGAGGCATGGTGGCAAAATGCTTAGCATTGCTGCCTTACAGCTCCAGGGTCCTGGGTTCCATTCCAGATCTGGGGTGCTATCTACATGTGTGTGGAGTTTACATGTTCTCCATGTGTTTGCATGGGTTTCCTCCAGGTGCTCTCGTTTCCTCCCACAGTCCAAAGACATAATTCATCATTTGGCTTCTGGGAAAGTTGGCCCTGGTGTGAGTGTGCATGTCTGTGTCGGTGCCCTGTGATCGCCCGGTGTATAATCCAGGGTGTACCCTGTCTTGTGCAGAGATTGCAAGCTGTAGCTCATATCCAGAAGTCCTGGATTAGGAGCCTACAGTGAAACAGTGCTGAGGGAAATGTGAGTCTGCCCTGAGAAGATAAGGCGCTCTCAGCCTGGCAGGTAGATGCCCTGTACAAACATGAGAAGGTAACAGGATTATGCAGTAAATCCACCCGAGTTGCAGCTAATTTAATGCAGTGCAACACCCTCATTTCCAGATCTTAAAAAGAGATTTCAGGCTGCTGTGGCTGTTTTTTCCAGCCACACTAAAGACCTGCTTTTACTGAATTAGGATTCTCAATCTGTGATTGTGGATTCTGTTCGTTTCTTATATCATAAAACACATTATAAACCGATTCACTTTAATGCACCGCTGCCTTCATGTGAGTGCTCTCCAGTGCCCAGTGCCTTACAATGAAAACACAGCCTATTGGTGTAATCAGCAGTAAATAACCTCACTCCAATAGGCAAATTTCTAAAATTAGATTTACAAGATGCAACTGTATTGGCATTTCTGGGATTACTGATATTGAATCCTGGAGGGGGGGGGGTATCAGATACAGCCCCTGACTCTGGTTAATATAAGTGAAACTGCTAAAGAAACCAGCCACTCGGAGATTGCAGGTCAAGAGCAACTCCCAAATCTACACAGGTGGATTGAGTAGGGGCTGTTTTTATTCTATTTTTATTAAATCCACATATGCCATGACAAGTGAGTGAAAAGTGGTGCTTGTGATATAAACAGGTAACCACATTTGACTCCCATTCCAGAGATTAGCTTTTTCAGGGTTTTCTGAGCTGCGGGCCCCTGTACAAAACAGCAGCAGGTGCTGGATTAATTTAGATCGCTGCCTTATGGAGAGTAAATCTACAGATATGCCAAAGAAAAATGAATATGAAATCGGACGAATACGAAATCGCCTCTCTTTTTTTTTTCTTAGCTCCCTCATTTCAGTTTTTGTCCCGCAGCGTATAAAAACTGGAAACGGATCGAAGAGTCGTGGAAAGGCAGATTCATCTGCAACCCTGGCGTGTAAACAGACAGCTTTCTAAATGACGGCTTTGGTTTCGGTTCTTGGATTCTTGGACCTCAGCGGGCTGATCGCGGAGACGGTCCAGCGGGTGTCGTCTGGTGGCGGGGGGCAGGTTGCTCTTTGGAAATCCAGCCAGGGGGCGGCGCTGTGGGCGGGACTCCGCCAGGTAACGGGTCGCGGGTGTCAGAGGAGCGGAACAGGAGCTCTTTAATTACACATCATAGCGGCACTACATCACTCCCACTGTCAATAACTTTGCGCAAAGAGGCTGCTCTGTGCAACCCCCCCGACGCAGGGATGAATGAACGGGCAAATTACCGGCTTCAGTGTACATTAATAGAGATAGATGTGTGAAATGCTTTGGAAATAATTGCCCAGACGAGAGCAGTGTATTCCGTGCAGGTTCCGCCATCCGCGCTGGGGAGAATGGGAGTAGGGGGGCAGTGTTGTGTTTATGGCTGTTTAAGAGGGGGTCATGGCTGGGAGCAAGGCAATTTAGGGCTGGAAATGAACGATGTCCTTTTTCATTTGGGGCTGCGGGCAGAAAAGCCTTTAGATGTCAGCTTCTTTTAAATATTACGTGCGCACATTTTTGTTTGGCCTTAGAAAAAAAAAGAAAAATCCCGTACCTCACGCTGCCTTGCAACGAGGTATTAATACGCGTCCCTGGTTTGTAGTTTTCGTCACTGGATTCCTCTAAAACCGGAGGAGAATAATGTCAAATTGTTCAGCAGCTGCCTTTATGAAACAGGCGAATAAACAGGGCAGGAGTGAAGACATTCTAGTAAGTGATTCTACACCCAGAAAAAATATATTTAAAAATGCAAGGAGACGTAAATAACGTTCATAGTTTTGTCTAGAGAACATTCCTTTTGAAATTTTGGTTGCGTTGATGCAGTAAGGAAAGGAATTTCCTTTTAGGCTGTATTTTATTCACAGTGCCTTGCAAAAGTAGTCAGTCCTTGCTATATTGTCTCATTTTTGGAGATGATACATACTTACAGTATTTGTTTCGAATTAATGCAATATTTAATTTAAAGCCCGACTGCATACTGAAACTGAAGACTTCTAAGGTTAAGAAAATGTGAGCATAAGCATAAAAGAAACAAAAATGAAATATGTTGAAGGCATCAGTATTCAGACTCAAGAACTCAGTATTTGGTGGAAGCACCTTTGTCAATAATTAGTCTTATTAGACCAAGTCTCTGCCAGCTTTACATCCAGGCTTTGAGCAATTTGTGTCCATTCTTCTTGGCAGATTTAAGCTCTTTTAAGTTGTTTGGGGATCACTTATGGACAGTAGTTTTAAAGTCTACAAATTCTTAATTGAATTCAAGTCAGAACGTTTGACTGGGCCATTCAAGGGTATTTTACTTGCAAGTCTTCACTTGCAAGCAGACTGAAACAAGTTTTCGGCTAGCATTTGGCTTTGTTACATCCATGTTTCCTTAAGTTCTTACAAATTTCCTAGTACCTGCTGACGAGGAGCAGAACTATAACATAATGCAGCCACCACCATGCTTGAGTAGGGATGGTGTTGACTGAGTGATTTACTTTAGATGTAACATTTTTCATTTAGATCAAAATCTTTCAATTTTGTCTCATCTGACCACAGCTCAAGCTTTGCTACATGTTTGTAATATAACGTAACTTCATTAATGCAAGCTCCGTCAATGAAGGATTTGAAAGGTTGTATTCAGTATCGGCTTCCCTTTTCCCACAGTACTACAGTTAAGGGACCAGTTTTGCACTGTAGCCTGTTATCAGGAACATTTTGAAAAGTTTTCCATAATATATGGAGATTCTCTTTTCAGAGGCATCAGCTTTCATCTTGGAGATCCCAGTAAGTTTTTTAAACAAGACCATGGTGTTAGTTAGTTTCTTGAAATGCCATTAGTTTGTAAGTGTCTTTGTTTATAGTTTATCACTATAATTTCTAAAACATTACCAGTGCTAGAAGACTGATGGATGTACAGTATAGTTTCCGTGCTTAGTTTTGTCCTCACTTAAATTATATAATTTTACACATTAATTCTCCGACCTGTGGGTATAGTTTCCTTCCTTAGATACAGTTGAAATAGCTTGTACTGTAATACCAGAGTGTCAATGATTCTAAAGTTACTCAGCAATGATGAAGGTTGACATTTCCATGCGGTCAGTTCACCACTTCTGTCTCCTTCATAGAAGTAACAGGCTTTTCTAAAATCTTAAACCCTAATTTTTGACTCAGCCTCTAGAGATTTAATGTATACATCAAAGATTACTATATCATGAAAGTTAGATCCAAGGTCAATTGTAAATATTAGGTCAATAAGAACACCTCCCATAGTAGGTGTCTTTACTGGGAAGGAATCATTAAAAGTTTTCCACCATATCAGTTTCAGCTTCTGTATTCCGCATTGCATTATTCCAATGTATGTGTGAGAAATTGATATCCCCATTAATATTATGTCATTTTTTTCTGCTTGATTTCATTATACAGTAGGCCTACATCTCCATTAGGTGATTTACTGTAGAGCATTCCCCAAATTGTAATAGGGTATAAAGAGACTACGTGGTCCTTAAAGATCTCATCACACTGCATGATAAGAGATCACATCCATTAAATTGCATTGTGTTCTTGCACAGACCTTGTCTGGTCTAAGATTTCCTTTTGGTAGTTAGTAACTAATTGATCCAAAGATCCAGCTGTTTATTGAAGGAATCCAGGGTTTAGTTTCCACTCATGTTCATGTATTCCTGTGGATCTAGAAGACATCTATATGATTTGTATCAAAACTACTTCCCGTATTTCAAATGGCCTTTGTAAAAGCGGACTATGAAAAAAAGTTCTGTATTGAGTGGACACCACAGACTGGGTTTGATTCAAGACGCAGGTGGCTGAGCTTCCCAGCAGAGTTAAATCCCTACCCCCTCCCTCTCCCTATAGCAGGCTTTGATTTAAGCTTACAGTCCACCTGCAAGAATGTCTGCACATACAGTAGATGGCCCTGCCTTTCGTACTTCTCTTAGAGGAAGCCTCTTTTTGCGTTCTAGTGAGCAACAAAGAGAAACACAGACCGCACAACACTGTACAGTAAGTGTTCTATCGATCCCTTCACTCCAGCCACCGGATTAAGGAATAGAGGGGCCAGTCAATAAACTTTTCATCCAGGGCCAAGCAAATCAGGTCCCCAGGGCGTGTGTGAATGTGAATATGTGCGTGCATGTGAGAATGTGTGGACGTGGAATGTTTTTGTTCAGGTATTGCTATTAGTCAGGAGATACATTTTAAGAAACTCCTCTCACAAAGAATCCAACTCCTAATTGCAATTAAAACAAAACGAACGAGGAAAGACTACGAACAAAATGCAATTTTAATGTCATCTTTAGTACAGTGGATAAAAACTCAAGACCTGGGCAGATCAGGTTCTGTATGAGCTCTATTGCTACTGTACACCTGTTTCCTGAGTAGGGATTTGATTTCCACTTCTTTCCCTGGGTTCTTATTATTTTGGATCCGGAAGAAGTCCTCTGGACTGATTTGGCCAGTGTCTTTCAGGGTTTCTGAAAAACTGTTAATTCCCCAATAAATATTTTTTTTGCTCCAGGTTGAACAGGTTCAACATTTTTAATCTCTGTGTCTTAAATTCGTTTTGTTATTTAAAAAGGAAGAGCAACACCCTGGACACTTTCAGGTTAGTTTAAGAAAAGTAAGGAATTGTCAATTAAAGGCCAATGGGAATCAATAGGAAGCCGTGACAAAGACAGCAAATCTGAGTTCATGTGAGATGTGAGGAAATCATTCACTTTAACTACATATATCTTCCAAATAAATGACTCCCGTTTTACACTGAAAAAGTCTAAAACAGACTTTTAAGGAAGCTCCAGTCAATAATTTTGTCTTTTGAACATAAGGCCTTTTAAAGTCAAGATATAAAAGAGTCAAGAGTTTCACGATCAGAAACTGAATGCTGACAGCTTTTCTCTGGAAAATGTGGCTGAGAGGAAACAGGCTACAGTTGTTGAATTTGAAAACAACACATTTTGTTACACTGTAAGTGCTCCTCTATTTTGATGTCATTTTATTAGCCACAGAAATACATACATTTCAAAATATAGTATTTGTCCAGCATCTGATGTGTGTGCATGTACAGTAACTTTGTATTTTTTGGGGATGGGTGGGGCTTACGAGAAATTTGTTGACCTTGAAAATAAATTACTAGGCAAATTACAACTTGTGCTGTTTCAATAGGTTACCTTATGGATTTAGGAGGATGTCCAAGGAGTGATTAACAACATCAACCCAATCTCATTAGTGCTGCGTTTTCCCCCTCTACGGATTATCAGCAAATTGGCCTCTGATCGCTTAAGAGAAATTAAATTCCACCCCTTGTCCTTTTGAAATGTTCTCATTTAAGGAAGTATTTGTGGAAAAAGTCAGATACAAAACTGATGCCCAGTGATATTTCAGAGTTAAAGTCTTAACTAATCAATCTGTGCTTGGAAAAAAATATATAAAATAAATCAATAAAATGGAAAAGTCGCGGATGGGCAAGAATCCATGACAAGAGAAATGGCTTTTTCTCATCCTGCTTTTAAAGTGGCTGGAGCTGTACTTGCCTAAGGAGCTAATAGAGTGTTAGAGATGACATGATGCATAGTTTCCATTTTAATAAGCACTGTCACAGCCGAGCAACCTGGGATTTTACAGCGAGGTGTACAGGATCCAGATCAATGGCCTCAGTGCTGCCCTTTTAAAGGGAGTGATTTACACAGCCCTACTGTATTGAAATAAGAGGCCTTGACTTGGAGATCCAAGGCGTGTGCCACAACGCAGACTGCAAAACAGAGCAGACACAGTCAAACCAGAAGTTATGGGCTGAGTCTTATACAGAATGCACATCCTGATGCAGATCCAGAAGTGCTGAGGGTGAATTTGTCATGTGTTTTACTTCACTTTCCTGTGACTTTGATCGGCATTTACTACAGTAGTCAATGGGAGTTCCATGAATACCATAGTGCTGTAGTTGTTTGTAGGGAATCTTCACTGTTCGGTCCAATAAATTGAAGCTCAGTGACGGCTGGTTTAAGACATAGGAAAACATAGCAAAATTAAGTAAAGAAGCGACTGTGTGTACATTGATCGAGGTAAAGGATGCCACACTGTATGGACATATATTATATATATGGAAAAAAACACCAACGTCTATCATGCATTTACTGAGAACAAGGTAACAGGCAATCAGATTGGAGCTGGTGTATGCACAGAAAACTACAGCTCATTAAACATGAGATGGCTCACACTGCTACAGGTATGCAACAGGAGGTGGGTTTCCTTCCCCTGCCCTGCCTCACTCAAAGCCCATCTATATTTTAAGAGTTCTGGGTCGAGCATCTACACATGTTCTTCTTTAGAAACCAAGATGTCTTTAATTGTCAAGATGTCAAGGTAGTTTAAATCTCTGATCCCAATTATACCTACAATATAAGATGCAAGTTTGGTGGAGCTGGTACCAAATGTCTGTGCAACCCCAAGTTACATGCTTCAAAAATCCACTGTTTAGAGAGCAATACACAGACACTGGGTTAACCAGACCTTTTACTCCTTTGGGACCTTCTAATTACCATACTTAGTCCACAATGAAAATGTCACACCTTTATAATGAGTTTTACACCAGTCCAGCTCATTTTCATTATCCTCCATCCAGTCCATCTCTTAGTATGTGTTAATGCACTATGCTGTTAATGATAAACTCTAGAATAAAGTCATAAGCTGTTAAAAATGTTTTAAACAAAAGTTCAGGAGAGTGTCAAACACTAATCTCACACTTCCACTTATCTATGGACAAATATTACACTTCTTGCTTACTTATTTACACATTCCATTTCCACATGAAACAGGCATTTGCTCATATGGAAAAGACAGACTTTAACGTTCAGTTCTCCATGCATTGTACCACTGTCTGTTACCATGGATGCCAATTGCTTGGCAATTTAGGACTGTGCCTCTGTCTCCCATAGACCTCCAGCTTTCCACCAGCCCTGTTCTGTCCACAGGCTTGGTGTCTTTTCAAAACAAATTAGCACTTTTTCTGCCACCTGCTTGCAGGAATCCAAACTCCAGTGCTCCTGACATAACTCTCCTGTAACTCTCTCCCTCACTTCATCTGCAGCTCCAGCATTGACAGGTTGCCCCCACTTAATTTCTCAAATTATTATTTTTTTATTAATACTTTTCTCACTAGAGCTCCTTCAATCTGGGCTGGGGTGTTTAGACTTCTGAGTTCCCTTTAGCACAGAGACAACTAAAGCAATTGCTCTCCTCTGGGTTTCAAGGCATCATCTTCATACAGTACCTGTACCTTTTTGGACCAAGCTTGGCTGGATTAAGACATTTCTTGCTTCTGTCTTCTGCTGATATTCAATGTGAGCTTTCAAACTCTGTAAAAGGACTATTACACTGTGTTCACCTGGATGCCAGCTATTTTCATAGGACAGTTTGGGAAATAGAGGCAGTAGCTCTTGCTCCTGGACAAATGGACCAGCATTATTTTCTGTAATGACCTTCATCTGTCTTCCAAAGACCTCCAACTTTTCACCAGCTCTATACTGTCCACAGACTTGGCATCTTTACAGAATTCACCAGAAATTACAACACTGAAGAACTAAGTGTACTAAAAGGATTGTGGGGTGCTTAGTGAAAAGTTGGCTTAACTCACTTGGCCAGAGGACGAGAAGGCTGGGACCTACTGTACATGCAGAGTGAGGAGTGACCAGCGGGCCGCTGCACAGGTGGAGGAGGGATGTAAAAGACATGTGCGAGGGAGAGGGGCTCACGGACAGTATCACTAGTGTTTTAGGAGAGGAAATGACATTAGGAGTGATTGCTCATTACTGACAGCCAAGTCTGATTGAACATTTTTTCCATTCCTCTGAAACTCCTGTTACAAACTCCATGAATTGAGCTTGCAGCCCCCAGCCTCAAGAATCTTCTCAGATCCCTCTTAGCTTTTTTGCAAACTGTCATCTTCACCACTATTCTCTGGGGCTCCGCTTGGAGCTACAGTAAAGGCTGTTTTCATTCACTCAGTTATAGTTCTATGATGATCATAAATAAAAAAGTGGTTTACACTATTTAGAGCAAAATGCCACACAGAAATATTCCCTTTAATGTAGTATGTTCTGTAAACCACTGGCATGTCATGGGGCACATTGAGATGAATGCTACAGTATGTCATCCTCTCGCAGATCATGCAGAAGCTAATGTGTTGCTGAATGAGAATTGTAGTTGCGAGGAATTCTGTGCCAATTAGTGAGCTTCAGGACTGCCCTCATTCAGTTGTGTTAGCTGAAATATAACTGACTGGACCTCTGCAGAAGCAAAACAAATGCTCACTGTGGGAGTTGTCTGATATAGTGTTATTCCCACCTGTCTCTTCATCATCAATTTATCATCTGTTAAGAGTTATTTAACCAGAAATAAGGGAGCAAATTCCTAATGAGCAAGGTAAGGGGAGACTGCTTAAACTTCAGTGTGCTTAGAGTGTAGGAAATAATTTACCATAACTAGGGTATTTATGAAAGCAAGCCATGATTGCAGAAAGTGTCTGTTAAAGTATCAATTAACACTGGAGATTAATGGCCCAGTTGGAACAAAAGCCAACACAAGGTATGTTCTGCAGGACCAGGATTAAGAACCATTGATATAGAGCAGCAGCAACAATTGAGGAGAAGCATATCAGATTCCACAAGTCTCACTTAATTACTGTGTTCATACCCTTACTGTAGCTTTTATATGACTTGTCATTACAGCTCTAACTTCCTTTTGCACCCATGTTCAGTGTAAAACTTTGTAAACACACAAAGTAGTGCTGTAGCAGTAATAATAGTAATAATCTTCTAATTCTATACTAATACTGCCAATCAAGCCCAAATTGTTTTTAAATTGGAAGGTAGGAGTTCCTCACAGCTCCCAGTAAGAGCCCACATGAATGCAAAAAGAACATGCAAAGCAAACTCCACACAAACTGATGCCCAAAGCCAGAATTCTACTTGGAAGTGTGTCTCTTCTTCAGCACTCCGTAGCACACAGTGAAGGTGTGGTAAGATCACAGGACAGCATAATGAAAGAAAGATGTCATCTCTGACATGGTTTACCCAAGTAAAAGTTTTCTAAAACTTGAAGTGTTTTTGGGAGAGCTGGAATAAAAACAATAAATCCTCCTAAAAATCCACACAATGGCTGCACTGTTTTCTAAATGACTTTTTTTTCCCTTCTCTCTCTCTATATTTTTTTTAAATTGCAGTACCCAGGAGCAATGTGTGTATTGACTTGTCTCTCTTTTGTCGATAGGAGAATTGCAATAATAACACAAAAGAGAGCCTGACTTATCAAAGCTGATTTCATTTTGCAAGGGGAGCATTTTCCATCTCGCTGGCCCCCAACCAGATTTAATGCGAGAGCTCTTGTTGACTCACTCTCACACTGGCCAAAAGATAACACACACTACATTATTAAAAAAAAAAATTCCTAGCTGTGTTTGACAAAAGCTGAATGAAATAATGGGCCTGTCACAAAAGCTCGCAGTCACATTCCCTTTGAAAGCACACCCTCTTGAACCTACCTTGAATGAGCCAGGAACAAACATTCAAGCCTGTAAAATTAATTAAATCCCCCAAAATAATAAACACTCCTAAAAATACATTCGGTACTCTTTAGCTTAAGTTGTGTAAGTTGAAAAAGAAATGCCAATGAATTATCTTTAAATGAGATGTATTAATTGGAGATCCAGTATTTCATAGTGGAAGAAGAAAGAGTGACAATAGCACTGAGGTCTTAACAAAACAGTGCACTCCAGGAGTGTGCTGTGATGGCGCAGTGGATGCCTCAATTCTGGACCTGAATTGCTACCTGCATGTGTATGTTTGTAAGGAGTTTGGGTGGGAAAGACATGGCATTAATACACGTTGAGAAGTAATGAGAGGTAACTACTTGGCTCAAAACCCAGACACAGCGGTGTGGCCTTGAGCCACGATGGCTACCAGTTAAATGCATGACCTGCAAAATGAGGCACTGCTGGTCTGAATGAGGAATTAGCCCACAGAGGGAGTCAGATGCCATGTAAAGGAAGGACGTTGTTGGGATAGGCTGCACATGGAATTGGCTGACTAATTAAGAGACCTATAAGACCAGTTGGGAGGAAAAGAGTTTCAGTCTGTGTCTAGACTACAGCCTGGAAGGAGGGAGAGTGAAAGCTCAAGTCCAGTGTTTTATTGTAACAGCTCAGGCTGGTTAGTAGGTCTGTAAGATTGACAGACCGAGGTTTGAGGAAAATATAGCATAGTCTGTAATGAAAGAGGAAATAACAAACCAGCTCTGGCTGTGTCAGGGATACAAGTGATTGATTGATTACAGAGAAGTGTCTCTGGCCAAACAGGATCAGGCAGGAGATTCAAATAGAATTACCCAGTGCCTGGTAATTAAGGAGGTTGGAGAGTGAAGAGTTAGTAAGAAGGTGTAGTGTGTTATGTAATTGGAGCCAGATGAAGAGCAGCAGAGAAGGAAGAGGGCTGTGTAGTTCTGAGAGGGGGGGAAAAGAGTATGAAAGGGCAAGACAAACCACCAAGCTAAGGATGTTGCCAATTCGTGCCCTGACATTTATCAGAGTTTTTCATATTTGTAAATTAAGCTTGCAACTCTTAAAAGGTCAAATTTGCTATTTGAAATATCCCTGTACCAATTTAAGTTTAGGATTTCTTTCTACAGAAAGAAAACTGACTCTGGTGGTTGTCTGATACAGTCCCACCTGTGTCAGTTGGTCACAAATAGCTCATCTACCAAGATTTGTTAAGTCAGACATACTGTAACAGTAAGCAAGTTGAGAAGAAGCTGTATACAGTACTGTGTGCTGAGGATGGTGTATATTTACCAAACTCTGGACTTACAGAAGAAACAAGGTTTCTAGACTCCTGGAAAGTCACTGTCTGATCACAGCACACATAATGTCATTGTTAAATTTGGAAAATTCACAGCAAAGGGGAGACTAGTCATCAGAGATATTATGTGAACGTGTTTGAGCACTAATATAATTGTTTGATCTTTGCATGAAGATTAAATATATATATTTGGAAAGGGCAGCAGTGGTTAGCGGTACTGCCTCGCACACTGGGAGCCTAGGTTCATCTTCCAAACTTCTGCATGAGTTGATATGTTCTCCCCATGTTCATGTGGGCATCTTAATTGTCTTCTAGGGCAATTGGCCCCACACGTGAAAGTGTGGGAGGTTGTGTTTGTGTCATTGTGGGCTCCGCAATTGACTGCTGTCCCATCCAGGGTGTACCCCTGCTCGCCAGGGTAGACTCTGGCTCCCCTGTGCCCCCAAATTGGAAGCAACTGTTAGAAAATGGCTGGTTGGGTATATTTGGAAGACCACATTGACATCTATTGGAAAAAGTATGTCTGGATTTATTGCAGAGACGCACCCTGTATCATCACATTCCCTCCTCAACTAAAGTGTGACTGTCGTTCACACGTATCGCCTAAAAAAAATAAGCTACCAGTCTCTTGATGCATTTCTAGGCTACTAGATTTTTTTACCTTATTCCTGGCCATGTTCCATACAATACACCACTACCTTGAAGGAAATGTATTATCATAAATTAAACTAATAAACTGAGATTAAACACAAGGTTTCATGCCTGCTGATAATAATCGCTCCACTGTTAGGGAGATGGGCTTTCTCCATCAAATGATGCCTTGGAGCTGTGTGAATGTGGTTGCTATGTAGCCTGTTTACAATGACTGCAGGAAATAGCATTGCCCTTACAAATCTCCGGGTCACACAGCATGCATGGCCTCTGTGTATGTACTGTATCACACACTGGTCATTACCCGCGCTGGTCAAGCTTGTGAGATGCCACGCCTGTCTGTACAACTGTTCACAGCACCTGCAGACGGCCTAATCAAGCCTTCCTGTGGTGCTCTTCATCATCCCTCCCTGTGGCGAAGGCAGGCTCCAAAACCAGGCGCAAAAAGGAAGCAGAAAACTGCAAATGTAAATTTCATTGAAATCTAAATTGTAAAAAAAAACATCAGCAAAGATGCGTTTTATGCAAAGCATAAGTGTTGTATTCGCATATTTAATTAAGCCAAAGTCTAAATAACTGAATAACTGAAGAATATGTACGTCTTGGGGATTACACAGCAAGGAGGTTGATTTTGTGTACACTTTGGCGAAACGCTTCTATTTTTTTTCTCCGAGGTCCCCACGGAGTCCTCAGGCCGTTGTTTGCCAGCCAGTGCTTTAAGGAATACTTTATTTAATGAGTGTTTTTTTTTCTTTTAAGCTACCATAATTGAATTCAGGAGGAGGTCTTAAGTGACTTTTCCTGTTTGCGGTTAAACAAAGCAATAGATGTTTTCAAATAGCACCCGAAGGTGAGACTTCAACCAGACACTGAAAGGAAAAAAACACGTATTTTTTATTTTCTGAATTATTAGCTCTTTCAATTACACGTCCAATTATAAGATGTAAAATTGAATGTTTGGGGCTTTTGGAGGCCTGAGCAGTTAGGAAAAGCAAATTTGAACATGTTTACTCTAATTCTGCAGTTCAAGTCATTTCAGGTTAGCAAGCTGCCAGTGCTTTTATTTTAAACCATCATTATAAGGTAGCTTTTTCACACAGGCAAACGTATTTTGTACACATTTGTATAAAAGTGTAATCAGCATAGTGTTTTAGAACTATATATTCATATTTATTCTGTTGCAACATTGTGTCAATTTCTACAAGGTTCAGGTGCTCATTGAACCAGAAATGGATCAATCTTGTTTTTCTCTTTTTGGCTTATGTGGCTTATGGTTTTGCTGTTTTAAAGGATACCAGCAATGACTCCTGGATCTTAAAGATTTGGGTAACCCTTCCCTGGTCTAATAACTAGCCAAAGATGGATTGGAGAAAAAATCTCCCACATTGGTCCAGAAAGGCTGCACTCCAAACCAGCCCTCAACTACTGAACCTCAAGCTTTCTCAATTATCTGAGCTTAAGACTTACAGCTCTTCAGTTACTGAAGAGGGACCATCTAAAACACTTAAATAATTTTACGTGGTGCCTCAGGTCTCCCAAAGACCTACAGTAGACTTGATGGTCTTGGGAGAGAAAGACAACTGAAAACTCAAATACATAAAGAATAAGAAAGGGGATGATGACACAATAGGAAAGCCAGACAGAGATTTCACATCATGGGTTCTGGACTGGTCTGGAGGCTTGCAAGGAAATGGCACTTTTCCCAACCTAAGATGTGTCCCCATGCAACACAGGGAATTAACAAGATTAATTAAATCAATGAAACTCTAGGTCTAGTAGTTTTCACTTCAATTGATCTCTCTATTACTGAATTGAACTAATCATTGATTTAATCTATCAAGATTAGAGTGATATTTCGCCACCAAATGAAGATATATTGTAAATCTGGATCTAAATACAGTACTTGCTTCACTCGTCCCGATGTTGCCTAGCTGAGAGATAATTATTTTGGTTAACAAGATCTTTAAAACCAAGCTGACAAAGCATTCTTACTTTAACTTTCTGAATAAGAACATGGCCACCAAATTGTACCAGAAAGTAATCTGGTTTTACCATTGTGGAGGGGCTACAGTTTGCATGGCAAATTCTCTGGCACAAGAGTACATCCTGACTGCCCACGGTTTACATACTGTAGGCATTGGCACTCATGAAGGGCACAGGAAGTAGACCACAGCTATGGCATTCTAGAGCCGAGTTGCAAAGGTCACGTTTGTTGTGCAGATCAGTTTTAAACTGCAGTTTCCAGTGCAGCGTATTAAGACGGACAATAATGACCAAAAACCTGAAACGCTGCAAAGCTTCCTGTCACTTACCGTCTGCACAAGATCCCCAGGCAAGGACGTTGTCTCCTGGCACACTTCAGCCATCTGCCTTGGCCAGAAGGTTACATGGTTCCCAGCTATTATAGATGTGCTGAACCGGCCATATTTAATTTCCAAAGTGCAGCTAAGTTGGCCCTCCTCCGGTTAAATGGTAGAGAGGGTCATTAGTTACCTGCTGACCCGACCGTCTGCTTCTGAGATTTTGGCTAAAGAGCAGCAAAATACAAAAAACAAGCACTGCCTTGTCTTCGGACACAGGTGAAAAACAGTCTGTCTCCGACGGCTTTCAGCCGGACAGTGACAACATCTCCGACACTCTGTAGTAAGTGACCAAGGCAGGTATCATTTTTTAGTGAGATCAGGCTGAGTAACTGAACTGAACATCAGCCTAGTATCATCAGAGAACTACTTTTCTAAAAAATAAAAAATAAGCATCTTAACTAGAGTTTGAAATGTAGATTAAGAAATGATAGTAATTTGAGACACAGAAAACTTTAAGCACATTTTTATTAAACTTTGTTGTTGAGGCACCAGTAGTATTTTATACACATCAGAATAATACAGCGAAGCACCAGACAGACTTTCCTTTGATTTGACACTTTAATGCATAACACATGATGTAGAACAAGTTATACTGTACGTGATTCAGAATGAAACAGTTCTAAAATTGCTGTAGTGTCCCATCAACTCAATCCACCAAGAATAATGCACGATGGAAGACTTTACTTTGTTTAGGCGTCTGAACAATTTGTTAAACAAAAGCAATTGGGATCATTCCATGTTGAATCCCATATCCTGAACACCCTTTAACATCTCTTGGAAAAATCTAAAGGTCATCTGGAATGTGAGTGGTATCTTAGTTTTCTAAGCCCTTTTGCTTTTTAAAGGTCACAGCCATTGGTAGTTACCCAACAGCCTAACTCTCACCCAAAACCTTGCCATGTCAGTCCCATAGGAGCCAGTCATCTTAATTTAGCTCGGGGAGCATGTGACTCAGGACAGCTGTTCTCTGTCCATCCGGTCTGCAGTGCTCCTGGTCACCTGTGCAGCACTGACCCCTGGGAGCTGGCACATGAGGCAGCACCTAGCCTGCGGAGTTTTGCCTGACTGGTTCCTCACTGCAGCAGGAACTGTCACTTCAGGTTTTATCCAAGTAATCAGGTGCCTTCACCTCTTGAGTTGCTGTCTGCCTGCATTTCCTCAAAGTGCTCAGCTGTGTGAGACAGAAGGGGAAATCACAGGGCTATTAATCCTGATATTTCCAATTCCGTCACAAAGACCTTTGCATTTAGCAGATTGGCCAAAAAAAGGCCTGCTTCTGAAGACACAGGCCAGGGGTAACTAAGCCAGGACCTGCAGAGCCATAATCCCACAGGAGAGCCATAATACAGCTCCTCCCTAACTGTCAATTTAAAAGGTCTTTATACAAAGCTTTTGAATGTACTCAGCAGTTGCGAAGTGATCCTGGAAACACTTTAGAGCTCTCATCACATCCCTTTCAATAACTGCTTTATCCAGTCCAGGGCTACAGGGGAGCCAGAGTCTATTCCAGCAAGCAACAGGCACAAGACCATCTCAGGGCACACACAAGCACAAACACACACACTCACATCACTGCCAACCACTGTGGCACCATGCCACCCCCCAGAGTCGTCAGGTGACCTTTAAATTACTTGTTTAAACAAGTGATGCATACACATTGTCTTGTCTTTAAGATTGTCTCTAAGAATGTGTTGGTTCATCCTTTACTTACATGAATATTTGGGCTTTTCAATGTGGCTAAGGCCCATTAGATAGCACAACAACAGTGTGCGCTGTTCCCTCTGCTACAACACCACATCTGCCTGAGCTGCTTCACAGCGCACGTGTCTCCCTGTGGTAGAACAATTAGCTGCCTTTAGCAGCTCTAAGGCCGTGGTTTAGCACTAGGAAACGTGTGAAACGAAGAAAGCTTTTTAATACATGTTAAACTGTATTCTTTGACACCCCTCGGTTCTGTACTGATTCCTTCTGTTTAGTTTAATAGACTGACTGAGTTCTTTTTACTCTGGAAGTTACTGCTATTGTGAAGTTGAAATTAGATCATGCACGGGGTTCTTGATGGAGAATATGAATATAAAATGCAATGAGAGTGGAGCTATATGAAGGGAAAGCTAGGACAATATGTAGGGTTACTGGACTTTGAACAGAAAAGAGTTTTGGGGATTCTATTCAGCCTTTCATTTCTAAGACCTGATGCTTGGATTTCTCTGTGTAAAATAAATGGGGTTACTGCAGAATGTACAGCAGATGATGCAAGCATTTATTAGAATCTTAAAAGGAGGTTCTGACAACTCCTTGGGCAAGCCATAAATGGGTCTTTAAAATAGGCAGGTCAGTGGCCAACAGCAAACACACCAAACACACATCTGTAACATTCAAAATCGCCACTGATCACCTCATAATCCACCACCACCAAAAACCAAAGCAAAAACGTTTCTTTGAGCTCCTGCCTAAAATTCTTCTTGAAGTCCCTCTCTAGCATAGCCAAAGAACTAAATTACTAACCAGCTACAAACATACTGTACAATTCCCAGAACAGCCTCTCAGTCTCTTCTTCAAAATTCTTCCAAACCAACAGAGTGTCAATAAACAAAACTCACCAGTTGCTTCAGTCCATGCTCAGTCCTTCTCCCTCCTGACAGCGGCACAAAGAGAGGTTCATCCCTCTCTTGTCGCGATTTCATGCGAACTGTTGAAAGTCATTTGAAGATGTTGTTTATTTTTCTTATTATTGGCACTGATCGTCATTAGTATGGGTGTTAAAATCAGGTACAACAGTGCAAGGCCAATGCCCCTTTCTTTGGATGAAAACTCTTCCTCATCACAATGTTCCAAAAAGGGCAGTTTTAAGGGAAGAGACATTTGAAAAAGGTCACAGTGAAAGGGGTTCTAAATCCGGCCATGAATAGAATGTTCTTAAAGCTGGAGGTTGAGAGTGAAAAGCCTGTCACATGCTCGCATGTACACATTAAAGATTTATAAAGACAGACTGATTAGTTCTCATCGAGTGATTTGTGTACCTCTTTCCTGGGAGCTGTGCTTACCCCTCTAACTGTTGTAACTAACCCAGAGAGAGAAAAAATGAAAGGAGGGTATTAATTTATTTCACACCTCTTTCACTCAGCCTTTAATAAAGAACCTTGGGAGAAAGAATTCCATTTAAAGCAGGGCTATGTACCCTTTTCAGCAAGAAACAAACAAATGACATCAATAAAGCAGGGACCATTTAAGAGCCAGACAGCCATACAATCACATTTAACGACTAAACCTCAACAGCAGTAAAACACAGAGGCAGCCAAATAGGGCGGTCAAGTTTTCAAGCTCCTAAGCTATTTGTTGTTTTGCACTTTGAAAAATATAAAAAATTTGCTCTTCTTTTCAATTAGCATTTGAGGCTTCTCTCCTTTTGCACAGTCACAGCCACTTGAAGCCCAGTTTTATGAGGAAGATAGAAAAGAAAGACGTTGTCCATTCCATTTTGACTGTTTATGGGATGTTAAATTAACACTTCTATAATGGGTCACTAAGCAGGTTTTTAGTATGGCTGGAGCTTATTTTAAGGTAGTATGGTGGTGTGATGGTTAGCTGGGACCCTGGGCTCAGTTCTGGAGAAGTACTGCAGTCTGTGTGGAGTCTGCATGTTCTCATCGTGTTGACGTTAGTTTCCTTCAGGTGCTCAGGATTCCTTTCACAGTTGAAAGACATACTGGCAGGTTAGCTGGCTTCTGCGGAAATTGGCCCTGGTGTGTCTGCCCTGTGATGGACTGGCTACCTGTCCAGGGTGTACCCCACCTTAAGCCCATTGCCTGCTGGGTTAGGCTCCGACTCCCCACGACCCTCTATTGAATGAAGTATTTTTCAGGAAAACGTTTTCCATTGCAGTTTAGATTATTTTCTGTGAAAGCACTTTGAAAGACAAACTAAGGCGCTGTATAAATTAAAGCTACTGTTTTCGAGCAAGTGCAATCTTGCTGTTTTATATTAACTTCCACTTGACTGCTGAAGGGTTCTGTCTCCTGCTGTGAAGCACCCCTGAGGACACAGGTCCGCATCTCGAAGAGCCATTGTCTAGCCTGGGAGTTCATTCCCATGTTTGCAAAGTCCCATTGGCACCAACTTTAATAAACACTGGTACAGGGAACTTAATCATTTGAAGGATTTTGCTTGTCTGCTTTCAATATAGTGCTAAAAGAGAACAGCATAGATATTTACCTTGTCTGATGTTACAGCACAAGTTGAAGAGACATACATGCTGCTGTCCTGCAGTAATCTTCTTTAAATAATTTATCTTGATTATACTTGATAAGTACTGAATGTATTTAAGTTTTGCACAAGCAAAAACATTTTTATCTATATGACATCATAATTTCTATAGTTCATAAAAACTATGATCTTATCACAAGTCATAAACCCTGATGCATACATACTCTACATCAGCTTCAGTAGTCATAATAAGCCAAGTCATGTTGATGAGCCTTAGTACAGTAAGTGTGAGACAGCAGTCCATGGCTGCTAAATCTGGCTTAATATATGCAAAAAGTGTTATTGGAAGTCTTTTTTGATAATCCATTATTGATATTCATTCTCATAATATGTATTTAATATATGAAATTAAGGGTTGCAGGTTCCATTTAAAACCATGTTTCACAAGGGAAATATTCAAAAAGCATATAGTGTAATGTATTCAACTATAGCAATGATGTACCTTGTTTGCCATGCATTGCTAAAGTATCCCGTGCAGCCCAGTAACTACAGTGTTGACTAGAACATCTTCAGCATTGTCATCCTGTTCTTCAGTAGGACGCTCCTTGATTGGACAAGGGAGTTGTTTTTCGATGTGACGAGGATCTGGTCTAAACCTGAGTGATGTAAATCAGCAATAACATGCCACCCCGCTCCCTAAATCCAATTGAAATGTCATGAGGTGTGCTTAACAAACTGGTTTTATTATCAGAAGAATACAACTTCCAGTAACATACTCTGGGAGATGAATGAATACACATACAGCTCAGAGCATGAACTCCAAGGTGCAAATAATGGAAGAGATTCCGTTGTAGAAACAGACTTTTCTACATGTTTAAAAGCAGGACACCTGTCGTTTGGCTCAGTACCAAAACTGTCATTGGAATTATGAAATAAGACCTGCACATTGTGAGGCTGCATTTCTAGACCTCAGAGATATTCGTTTTGTGCTGGCATTTAAATATACTGTCCACTCTTTACAAATTGATCCTTTCCTTCACACATTGTTATACAGTTTATAAGGAAACACAGAAAGCAGTTTGCAAAATTCAATTTGTTTGGTGTATAAAAAAAGGAGAGGCTTTGAAAAAGAATTTTCTCCCTGCTTTGCTTTACGGTGGCTTGCGCAATAAATGTATTGCAAAACAACACTGAACTTTCCGTGACTTCTTGTAGCCCAACATTCTTACTTTATCGACCTGGAACATGCACCTCCTGAGAACAGTGAAAGTGAGATTTTTAAGCTCCATAACTTCCAAGAAATAGAAACGGACCCTTGGGACAACACCCCAAACCAGCAACCACAACAAGGTTAACCTGTACCATAGAAACGACTTCAATTAATTAGTCTCACACACACTTCCAGTCACGACTGCTTTGTTTCCCAGAATCCTTTCTGCCATAGACATCTCACCTTCATATTGCAAAGGTTTAGATATTCAGAACTTTCAAACGGTTGATAATGTAGTCATGGACTCCTGCCGCAATGTCATTTAATACGTTTCAAATTGATGCAGGCTCACACCATGTTGATGTCATGGAAAAATACAAGATTTTGTTTTATTAAACTTCACATCTCTACCTACCTAAATAAATTCAAAATATTGTAACAAGCCTTAAGTACCCAGTGCCTGGTGCTTTTTTAAATAGAACCCCACAGTTCATAAATGTGAAATGGGTCAAATGGTGGTGTCTAATTTGTTCCTTTGTATGATGTTTAAAATTCATCTGAATCTTAGTTTAGAAAGGGTTGTCAAACCGGCTATGTGTCCTTAATTATATACAGTACATTATCAGACTGAATTCATTTTTCCACTGTACTGTAATAAGACTTGACCTATTCCCAGCACGGATCAGAAAGAAATGTAACATTATAATTGAGTCCCTTTAATTTATTTTACCTTTGGCCTTTTCTGCGGGTTCTCTCCAATGACATTTTATTTAATAAGGCAAGTTCTTAAAATGGTCACGTGCCCTAAAAATAAAAGAGAAAATTTTCAGCACATCTCAATGAAAGTGAAAGGTGAATCTGAAGGATGGGGGTTACAGAGAATCCAAAATAATTATTTAGCCTAACAGTTGTGCCATGGAACAGTTTTGCTCAGTCAGTACAGAAAGGATACTTTTTGTGTCCTTAAATGGGGTTCTTCTCACACCACAGAAGTGAAAATGCTAGAAATTTCTTTTCGTCTGGTGAAGATTTTCTACAGTGAGTAACTGATGCAGTAATAAATACCAAGTACATATCTTCAATTGTTCTCTTCTCCTCCACGCGCAGCTTATACCAAATCCAAGCAACAGTCGCCTGGCAACATCAACTTAATGTTCAGCATATTTCATCAGTCAAATCAGATATATGCTTCGGGTTTTATTACAGTGAACATGAGGGCTTCTCACTGCCCATTTTATTGGAACCTGTGCTCAGGATATTTGCTTGTGAATATTAAAAAGGCAGCTGCTACAAGCAAGAAAATTATATCATAATTAGCGGGTTTCTGGGTTGGTTGCTGTAAAGGAACAGATGGCTCCCTAATTCAATTAGTGCCTCAAATTACTGACCACTGAAATGCGAGCTGAGCAACATGACCTTCATGGCTCTGTCATCTTTTCACAGATTTTTTCCCATTTTAGTGTCCTTTTTTTTTCTCCAGTCATGTGGTGCTTCCTTTATCAAAACAGCAAATTAATGTTTTGAATTCCCTGTAAGTGCACAGAGCTCATATTGTTATATATACAATATCTCCAGGTATCTCAAGAGATATCTCCCTGGAAAACTGGGCCTTGAGCTGTGCAATCAAGATAGATTTTGGTTAAGTTCCTATAATGTTGCATGCGATGTCTCTTGTAACCCCGCAGTGCAGTTGGTTGTTTAAGCATCCCTTATTGGCATTATTATTTCAATGGGAATTCAAATGGAGATCCCAAAAGGAATGAAAGATAACAGTATTATAGGCCTGTATACTTAATGCGCTGAAAGGAGAGAAAACCAACTAACATTTTCACTACCTAACATATAGATCCACTCATGCCCAAACTAAAATCATAATGCTTCAAATCTCAATCAAGTACAGTATATCACCCCAAGTAGGAGGGTAATTACCTGTCAACACTGGCTGAAATAATTACAGGTGTCTTTTCTCATGATGTCTGCTCATTACTATCTTACTATCATGCACATGGTGCTCACATATCCAAGATCTGGGCTTGAAGACTCATGTAGCATTCAGAAGTGTGGATACTGTATGTATGGACCTCTGCACCAGATACAACCTGTTCTCTTTTAAGCAAATATTCCATGTCTTGTCTAAATCCTGATGACTATATGGGTTTAAACGTTTTGGGAGAACAGAGACTAGCATCAGCCTGCAGCAGTTGGCTACAGGTTCTGGAGATCATGTCCGATTGGCACTTCACAATTCATAGACAGTGCTCCTGCCTGGCCTCATGTATGGGACTGTAACAGACAGCCTCTGTTACAGTTCATGTACTAGTGTCTTTGTGTCTGGCACTGACTTCGTATGGTGTCCATGTGTTACAGGGTTCATTCTGTGGGTTATGAGCTTGTTATGATGATATAACCTACTTTGATTTATCTCAGCAATAGTGCCTAAATTGTGCTGCTTTGGAATTACACAAGTGACACTTGATCCAATGTCACTGACAGATCGTACTGCAGTGAGCAATAGTCCACTAAAATTTGCATTCATCAATATTTGCAGGAGGTTGTGTTCTCTGAATGCTGAAGCTCTTTTCCTTGTGAACAGGACCAAGGATCATGTGAGTAGAGAGATGACTAAGAAGTGCTATGAGGATGTCTGAGAGGACCTTTATTAATGTTGTGTGGAGTTCAACCTCTTCGAGGTATTAAGGAGAGCCAGTTGTCTTTCCAAATGTTGGAAAAGGACTGCACAGACTTTCCACAGCCCCAAACTAGGCTGATTGTAGCTTAGTGTCACTTTGGTACAATATTCACATATGTAGTTTATAAGGCTCCAGAGGCACATTATGGAAAGAAATAAGTATTGATTACAGTGACACTGGAAAACTGAGGATAAAGGTTTACGCTAAGTTAAGAGCATCAGGGTGCCTGTGTAAAAGGGACAAGCTTGTGATTGTTGTAATTGAGAGACTAAGTAGTTGAGAGGAATTTCCCATTTTTATAAAGAACAGCTACAGTAGTCGAATATCATGTGCATGAGTATTAAGCATCAATCATCTCAGCTGAAGCATAAAAGCACAATGTTGAATTTGCAAATTAACATCCTATAATTTAAAGGTACTTTTAAATCATATTCTGTCTCAAAGTCTACACAGACTGTCACTGTATCACTACTGCTTGACATCAAAATGTGACTAAAGCTAACTGGTCTCCAGTACATCTTGCTCATCATGGGATGTGAATGGATTAAATAATGAAAAGGGCATCACACACTGAGGAGCAGATGAATTTGGACAGGTTGGATTTCTACAGGGAAAAATAAAGCGTCAGTAAAGATTCTGCAAACCTTCCTAAAAGAAGAAAGAGAGCACAGCAGACCACTGTAACCTTTATTTTTTTAATGAAGTCCTGGACCAAGCCCACAGACAGCAAACTCTAAATCTCAAAATAACTCAAATATGTCTGTTGGGCAGATGTCATGAAGGGGCTGCCCTGTGGTGTTGTGGTGAGCAGTGCTGCCTTGCATTACTGGGGCCCTGGGTTCAATTCTGGACCTGGGGTGCTGTCTGTGTGGAATTTGTATGTTTGCATGGCCTCTGGGCGCTCTGTTTTCCTCCCACAGTCCAAAGGCAGAGCTGAGAAAAGTGGCCCTGCTGTGAATGTGTGCGCGGCTGTGCCTGCGTGTGCCCTGTGATAGATGATATCCCAGGCAGGCTGCATCCTGCTGTGTGCCTGGAGAGAGCAGTTAGAAAATAGATTGATGTCATGAAAGTGCACGATAATGGAGTATGCAACACAAAGTCAGCAAACTTTGGCTCCTCAGACGTCACTAGTTTATTAGAATATACTGAACAATTTACTTAATAAATGATATACAGATACTGTACCCAGCATGCATATGCATTTCTACAGTATGTCTACAGTTTTGTTAATATCTTTTTTTCAGAGATTTTTGCAGTGTGAACCAGGTTTCTGGTTATATTCCTTTTCTTTCGTTCCATCAGGCTGGGGTCATTCTCAGCTCCACGTACGTCCTGGGCACGTGGGACTTTCTCATGGGGATCTCGGCTTTCTTAAACATGTGTTGGACACCAGCTCCTCGCCATCTGTCTCTCTTTCACTGCCCCCACGCAAAGAGAGTGACCTTTTCACTGCCAGCCCTCCTAGAGCAGATTGCTGTGCCCCTCACTTGGAATACAGAGTAGAAAAGGATTTCATGAACTTAGTCTAATAGTGATATTCTGGGGACAGCATGAAGTTAGCTGTATGACCCTTTCCCTATTTTGCCTGTGCTTGTGCTCACACAGCACCACAGGCTAAAGTTCCCTCTGTGGCTGGAGATTCCAGACGTCCAAAAGTGTGACCTCCCACACATGGTAACCCATCAGCAAAGTCCCATATTCCCTGCCCTCCTCCCATTTAGACTTGGGTTGAATCATAATGACACTTGCAGCCACATCATTGGCTGAGAGTACTATTACAGGTGCAGCAATGTCTTGTTTTTCTGTTCTGATATGGTTTCGTTTGAATCCTCCAGACAAAACAGGAGGTAACATTATGGACAAGGAAGCCAGATCCCATTGATTCTCCCTGCGTTTGTGGTTTGACCGGCTCATTTCTGATGATCTTCAAACTGAGAGTCTGTCAGAATCCGAATGTAAAAGGCTGAGGTATGGCAGACTGTGTGATTCTTTATGTGAAGGACGCAGAACTCTGAGTTCAGCAGTGTAGTATGTATCCTATTCTACTGAGAGGCTTGGTGACTGGGTCAGGTGACCATGTGACACTTGGTACTCACCCACTTTGGCTGGGGAAATGACAGCTGTAGGGATAACTGTTTTGGAACCATCTTCTAAGAGGAATGAGCCAAAGGAATAACTCAAAGACAAAGATGGGAAGGAAGGAAGGACGGAATGATACAAAGCTATAGAAATTGATAAAGTGGTTCTTTGTTGCACATATTTGTACTTACGAAGTTGTTCATACAAGGGGTAGCACTCTCACAGGTACAGTACGTTGCATTAGAGTGGCCCATTCTGTCCAATGAAGTGGTAATAGCCTAGCGCATACAGTACCTAGTACTCACTATTCCTAAGGACTGTATAGTAGCAGCAGACAGGTCTTTTCCTCCAGGTGCTCTGCTATGGGAATGAAGGAGGGGGCCGTAACCTCATAAAACACCTGCTCTTTGGTGCGTTTGGCTATGTGACATCACTAAGGACAAACAGCACTTATATAACATACTTACACTAGGGATTAGATTTTAATAATATATTATATATCTGTAACTATAATTGTCCTATATTGAACCACAATTAAATATCAGATTCTGAAATCCTGAAATGAAAACACAGCAAGAGACCAGTGGCCTGTAACAGGTCTATTACAGAAATGATCTAGTGTGCAAGGATGTGACTGCTATTCCCTAGGGAACTGTGTAAATTTGGCTTAATTGTTGTGTGATGAATAACACAGATGACAAATTCGGTGCAATAGAAGTGGCCTTCCAGTCTCCCATGAGAGCTTTCACTCTTTACTGTTTGCTACATCAGGCTCTTCTCTGGCTGGGATAATGCATGCTGCTTTTTCAGACTTGATTTATTCTTACTTCCTTTTATTCAGGGCCTTCAGTCCTCAGTCTGTATTCCTTTGTACAGTATGTGTGTTTGTATCACCCACCCTACACACACATGGTGTCTGTACTAACAGGTGCACAGGTGAAAAAATAATAACTAAAGAAATACTTGGGCACAAAATATTTTATTGTAAGTCGCATTAATGTCCTTTGTCTTTGAATTTCGGTGCTGATATCTCCCTGAATTCTGCTTTCAGTTTTGTGCTTTTGTGTGCTGTTTCAGGAGTCTGTGTTAAGGTTGCCCATTTTAATACAGTGGGGTTCAATACCAGTGTCAGGAATGTAAGATTCAAGCAGGAAAAAAAGATGTTTAAAGTAACTCAAACTGATGTTTAATGCAGAAACACATTTAATGCTGTATCTAAACAATTCTCACAAATGCACAGGTAGAGCAATCCGAAAACCTCTGGTATTGGTGTATTGTCTCTAAGAGTGGATCACTCCACTTTCAGCTGTGACTAAATCTGCAGTTCATCACAGGAACTTTCACTAGAGTTTCTCCTATAACCATGGAGAAGATGGCTCATTCAGTCAACAGCTGTTGAGCCAACTCTGTGCTGTGTGTAATCTGTGGTTAGATTTGTAGTAACTACTTGCAACCTATATAGACTGAATTGACCTTCGCCAATTTACAATCTCTTCAATGCAGTCCATTATAGAATTCTGCTCCGTTAAGTTCCTTAGTTATTTAATTGAAAATTACCAGATTTAATATATGAATATGTGATGGAACAGTAACCATCACACTAAGCACCAGTTCACGATTAAGTCCTGACTGTGCTTTGTTGAATTAGTATTGTCTTGGGGTATTCTTGTGAACACAAAAATAAAGGTTAGGCTTGCAAGTTCAAATGTTTGCTGCTAATTAACTGAACTAATTACCGTGTTCTGCCATTTTGTGTTTGAAAGATAGGGTATCTGTTTTGTCTGTGTAGTTGAGTAACGTGTCCCAGACTTCCACAATCCTCTATGTGAAGAAGTTTTAAATTTCCTTTTCCTCAGTCCCCTGGTTTGTTACCTTGTTGGTTCTGAAGACGTCCCTTGGTTTGGTGCTGTTCTGGTCTTTGAGAATTGTGAACACTTGAATCAGTGTTTTTTTCCTTTGCCTTTCATAGTCGTCTATGTCAAAGATCAACGGGATCCAGTTCTCGGTACAAAGCATTATTTTAAGTCTGGAATGCCCAGTTCCAGGTCACTCTTCTCTGAAATTCTGGAGCAACAATGTTTTTTGTTGTAAAATAATTAACAGAATTTAATACAACACATCTAAATGAGGTCTAAATAGTGCATTGTATATTGTATAATCATATGCTTGATTCTTTAAAATACAGTATATATTAACCTTAATTGGATTGTTATAGTATTGAAGATCACATTGTTTTGAAGATAAAAGATTTAGGTAACTATATTGACTTTTTTTCCACAAGAGCTCTTAAAAGTTCAGTGTTTTCCATCTTATAATATTAGTTCATGTTTCTTGTACCTGCATATAGGACTCTGCACTTGTATACAGTAAACATCATGTGCCAGATATCTATCCAGTGTCCTCTAAATCATTTTAATGTGCTTTCAAGCTCCCATGGTGTTTGTTAAACCTTCAAATGTGGTAGCATTTATGACCTTGATTAACCTAGTAACTATACAAGGACCTACTGTACTACTGTACTGCTATAAAGGTCAGAGGCCCTAATTCAGAACCCTGTGGTACTCCTCATCTTGGTCTGAGCATTTACCCCTTATGTCTACTCTCCATTTTCTATGTATTAACCTGCTCTCAGTCCAAACACAGGCACTACCATGAATGTCTAATGCCTGCAATATTAGAATTATTCTTTTTTGAGACCCTTTGTTTCATGCCTTCTGAAATATGTCATGTGCTTTATACCCATTACTGCTATTGCAAACCCTCAAACATCCTAAATCAATGTTAGTAAAACTAATTGATGCTGTATATAAATACTTGGTTTTATTTCCCTTTTAAGAAATTGCTACATTTTTAATGGGCATTCTCTCTGTATTGTACTGTTAGAATCACTTTCCTAACAACCTAACAATAACATCGCCTTTAAGTACAACTGATAGAATACCACCAGACCTTGGAGACTCATCTTACAGTCAGTGCTGCTAGTATATGGAACACTTTTGCATGTTCTATGCTAATGCAATTTAATATAGAATTTCTTCAGCCTGCAGCATGTTGTTGATATCATCCTAGGTAAACACCTTAGTAAAATATTAATTTAATACTTCAGACATTTCCCTTGTACCATGTAAAACTTTTTTTTTTAGACATTTTACTTCGTATTTACTGTTCATTTGCTGTTGCAATACTAAAGAAAACACTTACATCTCTTTTGGCTTATTTTAATATCCTTTTTACCTCTACTTGCGGTTCATTATTCTTCCTCAACTAGATCCTGTTCCTTTTTAATCAATTTATAAGGTGGTTTCCTCCACCTTCTGTTTTTAGTAACTGATTTATTAAGCCATTTCGGCCACTTTACTCTAGTTTGTGATTTGCTTCTTGAGGAATGAATCCATTCTCTTCTTCACATGGAAAATCTTTGTTGTTACCATCCATTTTCTTCCGGAAGTGCATTTAAAACTGAGACAGGAGTCACTTCTTCAAATGGGTTGTGAGAATATGGAGCCATGTTGTTGAAGATGACACCCGCTTTCTTTCAAGAAATGTCTGAATGAGATCCTTGGATCAGTTAATGAATATCTCCCAAACGGGCTGGGCGGGAGCAGCTGGATGGACCTCTTCTCAAATGTACAGTAACTGTTCTTATGTTCTTACAGATTCCAATCACAGGTCCCCTTTCCTTACTCTTCTTGAATTACTTGAAAAACAGAGATAAAGGAATTGGATACAGGTGTTCCCTTTAGTAGATTTTCTGACAGAAGAACAAGGAAGGAATTATTAGCCATGCCTACCATTTAGATTTTAGGCTTTAGATGCAATCCCTGATAGTTTTCCCAATCTCTGTGTGGAAAATTAAATCTCCCACAATAACAGCTTCTTCCTTGTTGTTTAGCCAAGTTCTATCCTTGTTCCTTTCAATCGACAAATCTGAATGACAGTGTTCTGGATTTGCACAGGTGTAGAGACCTATCAGGATGATGAGCATTGGAAAGCATAAGAGACAGAAGTATTTTCCTTAAAGAAAGCACCCACATGCAATGACATCACTTGTCAGCCTCATCCATTCCACTGTTTGGATGAAGGGCTCCCCAAGAGTGTTCTGCAAGCCCCTGTATCCAGCTCCCCTCCTTCAAGCATAACATCTTGAAAATCTGCTATTGTCTCTTCAGATAGAAAATCTCCTTCCTGGTTGTTCCTTATCTTTCCAGTGTCAGTTCTGCAGGGCCCCGCTGCTTGTTGGTTCTGTGAAAACCACCACAGAGGAAGCCTGTCTCACAGGCTTAGTTCAACTTAGCAAAACAGGTTTTATAAACCCAGCGCTGGAGTCCCACAGGGAGTGGAGTTAATTTGAGACAAAGCCCATTATCCATCCTCCCTGCTGGTGCCAAATCCTGTCATTATTCACACAGCCCCATAATTCAATTAACTTCTTCAGCAGACAGAACTGTTTCGAGAAATTAAAATCACTGCAAACAAAGGAGCGCTGCGTCTGTGGATATGAAGCTGACAGCGCAGACAAAGATTTATTGCACAAAGTGTTTTCAAAACTTTAAGTGATGCAATTCTTTCGTCTCATACTTTTTATGCACTTCTGCAACTGCCACAACGGAAGATCAGATCACAAGCACCTGTTATTGGATTTGCTGCCCTTCTTCAATTTTATTGTTGAATCTTATGATATTGTAATCCTCCACCTTTCACACACTGATCTCCTCTATCGAATGCACTGTAATTCTGGATTTACTGTCAAATGGATTTACTGCATTATGAGGCTGCAATTTATTAAAAGATTGTTTATTATTTCACTGTAAAAAATGTTTATGGTTAACTGAGTTTTACAGTAGACCACTACTGTTTACATCACAGTTTATCTCATTCAATTATTATCATAATGATACAGATGATAAACTACATGCATCATTACTTTTAGGTAATGTGAGAATTTATTTTACTGATTAAAAAAACATAAACCTCATATCTTGGTGTCTTCAAACTGTTGCTCTCCAAACAAGTTTCCTGTAAAGGCCCATGTAAATGATGAGTAATTAAGCCAGCCACTGGATTAA